>NW_015163169.1:72765-78688 GCF_001447785.1 Gekko japonicus
TGATCTCTAGAGATTCAGACAGAGAAAGATCCTTTCCAACACCTGTTTTCTTAGACTTTCTTGGTTTAAACCTTTATCCTTTGGCACACAAAGCATGATTTCTCTACCATCAGTCCATCAGTGTCATCATTGTCTACTCAGACTGGCAGTGGTTCTCCAGGGTTTTATGTAGAGGATTTTGCCCATGCCATGCTTTGTTTCTGAGCCGTTGGGCCTGGCTAGGGGGGTTCTCAAGGGTTTCCAGGTCCCCCTAAATTTCTGGAGAACCCCTTCCTAAATCCCACATGGCTCCGCCTCCATAAATAGTGACAATGGCCTGTGACATCACTGGCTCCTCTGGCCCAGGCCCAGGCCCCCCCCCCGGAAATTGGAAAGTCTACGCCCTTGGATACCTTCAGCATTTCTACAGAGTTTCCCTCATGAGGGATTCCAAAATCCATTCACTTTTCAATTAGAGAGTCTTTCTTCATTCCCAGGAACTCTTCCATTTGTCTGTGCTCTTCGTAATTATCTTTCTTTTTCATTCCTCAGATGGAATTATTTTTGGAATTATCTTCATTCATCATCCACACCACAATAATACCTCAATATTACTTCAGGTAGCTATCCCACTTCTAAAGCTAACACCGGTAATGTTTGATCCCTTTCTGGGACCTCTTGTGTTGTAACACCTGTAGCGCCACCACTCTGTATCACTCTGAAATGATGTGTATTACGCTGCCTCCTTGACTTCCTTAGCATTCCCTAATGATTTTCACTGCCCCACCAATGGCTCTTTGCCTTAGACCTCTTAGTTTAACCCGAAGGACAGGATGGCTTAGTTATATTTGGTAGAATGAGAAAATGGTCAACACATGGGAGTGGTTGTGAGCTTAAAAAGGGATCCTTTATTCCAAATAAAGCAGCTGTTATCACTTAAACAGAAATAGAGTTCATTCAGAGTGATAAAAACTTAATGGTTTCGATGTAGTTCAAAACATCACAGTTTATTCCTAACTTCTTGGTTGCAAGATAGGTACAGACTGCCTTTTCCTCTCACTCTCCATGGCACCTCACTCAGTCTCTTCCCCCACTCAATGTCTTCTCTCTCTTTTCTCGCAAAAAAACCCCAAACCCCTCTGAACAAACCCAGTCAACTCCACTCCCTCGGGCGCAGCTCCCTTCCAATCATAACACATTTTTCTTACCCATCCAGCCGCCCCTTTCTGAATTTAGAGGCCACAGCAAACATACGTACGAAACCCCACATTAAATTACAGAAATAAAATATACACAAAATATTTACATAGCAGAACATTACAGTCTTCTTGCAGAGGCTTCACCCTCCACTCCCCACACACACATTGAGGTACCTAGGCGTTTTTACACCATGCTTTATGTATCTTTACAGGGAGGCAGAGGTATTAGAATTTCAGAGTCCTTCATGAAGAGTTTAGCCATCCAGTAGTCCTCCGAAATGGATCCAGAGTGTGCAGTTCAGCAGTCTCTCCCAGGAGGAAGTGAGCAGTGACTCACAAAAGCTCATACCTTGCCGCAAATGTTATCAGTCTTTAAGGTGCTACTGGACTTTTGCTCTTTTCTACTGCTGCGGACAGACGGCCCATTCTGCATCTAGCATTTACTCCACTGTTCTATCAAACCCGCGCTGGAAAAGAAATTCCCCTCTACATTGCATGCCACTTTCACTTTGATTGATTGTTGGATTTTATGGCAGCGTCCAGACTGCAGGCTGTGGAAGGTGAGTAGTTCAGCAGTTCGAGACCCGGGTGCCGCATGATGGAGTGAGCTCCCATCTCTAGTTCCAGCTCCTGCCAACCTAGCAGTTCGAAAGCAAGAAATTGCAAGTACATAAATAGGGACCACTTCGGTGGGAAGGTAACAGCGTTCTGTGCGCCTTGGTGTTTAGTCATGCCAGCCACATGACCACGGAAACGTCTTCGGACAGCGCTGGCTCTTCGGCTTTGAAACGGAGATGAGCACCGCAACCCTAGAGTTGGATTCTACTGGCTTTCGAGCAAGGGAACCTTTACCTTTACCTTTAAAACAATGGAGCAAATGCTAGATGCAGAATGGGCCAAACACAGCTCCCCCCCCCCCGATAGGACCACATCCTTCCTCAGATTCCCAAATGCTTTTGACCATAAGCATAGTACAGGGTTGAAATTGTGGAGATAATCCCAGGGCTCCTTCTCAAATTAATCTCCAGCCTTGCTACTATTAACCTCCACACACATTTTCCTTTGTGTTTCCTCTTTGCTTTTTACATTTTACTTCTGCTCTCCTTATGCTCTGATTTTCACTGCCAGCTTTGATGTCTGCAAAGGGACGGCATTTTTGTCCCGATAGCCTTTGATGCACCCAGGAAGTCTTTTTTGTACCCAGCACACTGGTACCTAATTTTGTCTCAAAGCAGAAAGAGGTTGCAGATATTTGCGCTGGTTCAACACAACCCCCCCCACACACACACACACAAACGATACGCAATCATCTTTATGAGGACTGGCCGAAATGACAGAAAAGTGGGTGCAGATTTTGGACTTCTCTGGAACTCTTAACCAGGCTGGGTGTTTAAAATAAGGGGGGGGGTTGTCTTATGGGCTGGGAAAAATTTTCTGCCCCAGACTAGCCCGATAGAGTTCTGGAGAACTTGAAAGCCTGCACACCGCTTTCTGTCATTTTGACTGGACCTCATAAAAAGGCATCAAGTAGAATTTGTTTTCTGATCAAGTCTGTATCACACTTCCTCTGCTCCATCATTAAATGGTTTCAGACTGCAGACTTTCTCTCCAACCCTCTTTTGCTTTACTTCATGTCATGAACTTGAAAAGTCACACACTGTTTTGCGCTGTTTTAGCTGGTTCTAATAAAGACACAATCCTTACTATTGCTTTTAGATCTTTTGCCTGTGAACCAATAGGCTACTTTCAATGTGTGATACTCAGGGGTTGACTGCCTATGAATATGGAGGTTATAACCATGGATGGACCTATTTTCCATGAATTTTTTTTATCCACTTAAAAAAAAACACCTTTCATTTTTAAAATTTATAGTAGGTTTACAATGACAGACAGTTGTGAAAGAAGAGAACAGGGCATATCTTCCAACTTCACAAAAAGATATTTTTTCTTATCATGAAGCTGGAAATCATGACCTTATATTTAGGTTCTTGTCAACTGTATGCATCCTTTCATTTGTCTATTAATTAATTTGGAGATACCATATTCTTTCCCTTCTTCTTCTTATGATATAAAGAGGAACCATTTTTTTTCTAAGAAACTCAAAGCACAATAAGGATCAGCCATATTTTCCCACTGTGTTGAAGTCTTGTCTACTAGCATGATTCCCTGTGGGCTTTTTTATTATACCAACCTGCCACGTTAAGATGGTTGTGTCTCATTTCCCCCTCCCCCCCCTTTTGTGCAACAAGGAGTTCAGCTGCTCTTAGTAGCAAGACTACCTGCACCCTTCAAATGGAGGGAGGATAGTTTTATTGTCCAAAGCACCCAACAGAACTGCTTTGGGCTTCAGTGGAACAGAACTGCCTGTTATTTTATAGATTTTAAAAAATCCCATCCCATCTCCTTTTTAAAAAGGTCTCTGTTGGTGGTTGCCCTGTGGCACAAATTTTGTAGGTTCATTGTGCACCTTATGAAGGACACCTTTTTGTCTGTGATGAGTCTATAGCCCCAAGGTGGGTAGCCATTTTGGCCTGAAGCAAGAGAACAAAGTCTGAGTCCAGTGGCACCTTCAAGACCGACTTGGTTGGTTTGAAAGGTACCACTGGACTCAAACTTGATTCTGTAGACCATCAGTTTCATTTCTTTGCTGGGGGGGGGGCAGGCAGGAAGGGAGGGAGGAAGGAGGGATCTCTCCACTTTTTCTACCGGTTTTATCATGTCCTTAATGACTGATTCGCTCTCTGCCTTAACTACCCCTCTCTGCTTGTAATCATGCCCATTAAGTAGAACATCCACTTCCCCTGGACAAGCTGGGTGTGACTCACCAAACTCATATTTTAATAAATGTTGTTAAGTCTTGAAAGTACCACAGGGCTTTTGTTTCACAGTAACCCCTAACCCTCCATCCACTGCCTCGCACCCCAACTATGCAATATCAGGGGTCATTTCCTGCGGGAGTGCACAAGAGCGGAGCTCCGGCAGTAAGGAGCCCGGGGGGCGGGCACATACAACAAGCCCTGCCCCCTGCTCCCAGCGGCTCTCAGTGGGGTCAGGAGGAGCAAGAAGCAGGCGGGTAAGTTGCAGAGGCACCCCGGCCCGCCTTCAGGTACAAGCTCTCCCTCCTCTGTGAGGGCAGATCTGCACGTCTGTCAGAACCCACAGCCAACAACGAGGTACACGCATTCAGGAACGGTTATACTTTTATTGCAGAGCTATAGATGCAGTAACATAGGCACTGTTAAGAATGGCGGCGGCCCCGTGGGCATAATAGGATATAGGGTATTCGTATGCACCCCCCCCCCACAGTACTGGCCAATTAGGTGGCCTCCGGCGCGTGGGCTAAGGCTCAGAGACCATTAGGTAGCTGAAGCTGAGAACGAACACTCTCCCACGGCACCTAATGAAATCCCAGACACTACAACACCCTCCTGCACATCTGTATAGATAAGCGTTTCGGCGCACAGCAGAAACAGCACAGAAAGGAATGCAATAGCAATTAACCTGAAAGGAAAGCAATAGCAATTACACAGACACAGACCAGCCTCCCCAACTTTCATGGCAGCATAGCTGACAACGTCCCCCCCCAACAGTCTAGTGGAGCCTGAGTGGTAGGTGTTGCCTTCTGACACACTTCTGGTGATGTCAGGGGGTGTGGCATATGCAAATAAGTTATGCTAATGAGCTCCTGCACCTCTTTTTCTATGAAATGACCCCTGTGCAACATTATCATTGAATGCTTTCCCACAAGCCACAAAATAGCACTCCAGCCAAGGCAACTGTCTTGTATCCCAATGCTGGCATGACATGTATGACTTCACACCGTTTGGTGTAGTGGTTTAAGTGCACGGACTCTAAACTGGGAGAACTGGGTTTGATTCCCCACTCCTCCACTTGCACCTGCCAGATGACCTTGGGCAAGCTGTAGTTCTGATAAGAGCTGTTCTTGAAAAAGAGCAGTTTCTGTCAAGAGCTCTCTCAGCCCCACCTACCTCACAGGGTGTCTGTTGTGGGGAGGGGAAGGGAAAGGGGTTTGTAAGCCGCTCTGAGACTCCTTTGGGCAGTGAAGGACGGGGTATAAATCCAATCTCTTCCTCTTCCTGGGTATAAGCCTTCGTGTGCATGTACAGGAAAGCTTATACCCAGAAAGAATAGATCCAGGTGAGCCCTGTTGATCTGAAGCAATAAAACAAATTTGGAGTCCAGTGGCCCCTTTAAGACCAACAAAGGTTTATTCAAGGTATGAGCTTTCCTGTGCATAAACACTTTTTCAAATACACTAGAATGGAAGGTAACCGCTCAAACTTATAGACAGGCTGAACAGCAAATCAGCATGCGTAACACCATGAAGATGTTTTAAGATATGGGAAGGCAAAACTAAATTACAAGCTAAGGTTATGAGGTCAACAGCTGTTTTGATTTAATCAAGGGGGCCAAACCAGTGCCATAAATATGTCAGAATAGGAGATAAATGTGTAAGGCGCTCCTTTCCAATGGTGGGAAAGACTCTTCCCAGGTTGCAGCCATGGTCAATAGGGAGGGGTGTTGAGAAGGAGATCGGTCAATACTACGAAACGGTCCGTCGGGAAACACGTCCTCTTTTCTTGCTTTCCCAAACTCTGTCCCCCTACCCACCCGGGCGGGAGCCCTCCGCCGCCGCGCTCCCCGCCCAGGGTCTCCGGGCAGAGGCAGGCCGCGCTAATTGACGCAGCTGCGCAGCGGGGGGCGGGGGAGGGGGGTCGCCCGCT
>NW_015163169.1:79745-106397 GCF_001447785.1 Gekko japonicus
GGTCCTGGTGGCGAATCATCCTTCGCTAGAATATCGTAGCCAATTGCATGTAATTGGAACTTGGTGTTCTTCTGTCTCCAGATTGCAGGCTCCCACAGACACGAAAAGCGATAGAAAAGAGCCAGAGTCCAGCAGCCCCTGAAAGACTTAACAAAATTTGTGGCAGGGGTGGAGCTTTCGTGAGTCACTGCACCTGGAGAAGTGAGCAGTGACCAATGTTCCCTCTAAGCTGTGGAGTCTTGTGAGCAAAAATTCTACTTTGTGAGCTCTTGGCTTTCAAGTTGTGAGCGGACACTTTGGCTACTGCATAAATTAGTTTGCTCTGGAGCCATCCTTCCTGAGCGAAGATAAAAATGTGTGAGCCGGAGGCTAAAAAACTGTGAGCTAGCTCACACTAACTCAGCTTAGAGGGAACACTGGCAGTGTCTCGGGGAAAGCTCCTAAGGTAAAGGTAAAGGTTTCCCTTGCTGGAAAGCCAGTCGAATCTGACTCTAGGGGATACGGTGTTTGTCTCCGTTGCCACCGCAGCCCAGGAAAGCTCCTCCCCTGCCTCAAATTTTGGTTAGTCTTTCAGGTGCACCTGGACTCTTGCTCTTTTCTACTGCTACAGACAGACTAACACGGCTGCCCATCTTGATCTATGTACATTAAAATCAAGTTTGCCTCCCAGGTAGGATTTAAAAGCATATCACTCGATTGCAGCCATTCCCCCCAATCATCTTTTGGATGTGTGGAAGAGTAGTTAGAATTTCTGACGCAAACCGGGTCTGAATTCCTACTGTGCCCTGAAACTTGCTGAGTAATAACAGCCAGACTTTCTTTTTCTGCCTAGCCTACCTCAAGTGGTTGGTGTAAGAATAAAGTGACAGGGTTTTTTTGTTGGTTTGTTTTTGCTGTCAAGCTGAAGCTGACTCAAGGCGAGAGACAATGAGGGGTGGTTTGCCATTGCCCGGCTCTCTGTCACGAGCAGTGTTCCCTCTAAGCTGAGTTAGTGTGAGCTAGCTCACAGTGTATTAGCCTCCAGCTCACCCATTTTTGCCTCCGCTCAGGAGGGGTGACTCCAGAGCAAACTAATTTATGCGGTAGCCAAATCGCTCACTCACAACTTTGATGCCACTAACTCACAAAACAGAATTTTTGCTCACAAGACTCTTAGCTTAGAGCATTGGTCACGGCCCTGGTATTCTTTGGTGGTCTCTCATCCTGCTTAGTTTCTGCGATCTGAGAAGATCAGGCTAGCCTGGAGTATTCAGGAGAGGGGAAAGCAGCGCAACAGAGAATCACATATGCCTCCCCAGAGCAACTTGGGAAAGGGTACACAGATATGTAACAGATAGTATTCTGTCTGCAAAGGTATGTAAGCTTCTCCACTTACATTTTGCACAGTTTCTAATTGATGCTTCAGGAAACAGTGCACAAGCTTTTGAGTTAAGCAAGGCTCTCTGTTTGCCAGTCAGAAGAGCAGGTCATACCTCCTATTGCATCAAGTTCTGTTGGCATGTACACAGGTTTTGGGGGGGTTAAAGTAAGAGGCTGACGTGGATGAGGCAAGTCTGTTGGTCTGTTTCTTTTGCAGAGCATGCAACACGGGTTTTTCGGTTATTCAGGTTCTCAGTCGGGTAGCAGCTATACAGAATTCTTCATCAGTCCGAAGATGACTTCTGTATAAATCAACATCCTTCCATAGCTTTGTGTCAACATAAGATGGATTAGTAACATAGATTTCCAGGGAGGCAAGGCTACATGCTATGTGAGCAATTCTGTGTAACTTATAAGGCTGCAATTTCTTATAATTTCTTATAATGTCTGCAATTACAAAGATTAAGGAAGGGCTGTTTCGTGTCAGCACTACAGAGCTCTTTGCTAGGTGAGTAATTCTGGCATGATGGTACATTTTATATCAGTTCCTGTCAGCACTGAAATAGGCATGCTTTGGTATATGAACTTGCTGAAGAATCCTATGTAACTGGAATCTCTCTGTAACTTTTATCCAGTGAAATTGTGTAGAGTTTTATGGAAGTTTTCACATCGGATGCAGCAGATCACCAGGAAGCCAGAGTAGATGGGGGGCTGTTATTGGGTTAGATGCTGCTCTTGGGAGCCCTGGTCCTTCAGAGGTGGATTTTCAAGGTGGGGGAGGAGGGAGGGCAGTGACAAATAGGAGAGTATAAACAGATCTTTGGATCTCCCTTGGCCCCTTTCTATGAGACCAATTTCTGCTGTTATACAAAGTACAGCAAGCTTTTGTGTTGAGTTGGAGCCTTTCTCAGGCTGAAGGGAAGAGTTTGGCATCACGGCTTCCCAAAGAAGCACCCAGTATAACTCATAAATTTATATTCCTCCTTAATAACTTCAGTTGGACTGCTGCCTTCTTATCCGCTGATCTCTTTTATCCTGGAGCTTTTGTGCCAACTAGGCATGTGTACGAATTGGTTCGTATTGGAGCCATTTAAATCCCTACTTTCTGGTTCTCCCCCCCCCCCCCAAAAAAAGCTGAGCGGCGGGGAGCAGAAAGCAGGGGGTTAAATGACTCAAAGCTATTTAAACCCCTGCATTCTGCTTTTCACGAACTACCTAAACATTCGTGGAAGTTCATGGTGCCTCCTCAGTTCACGAACATTGCTTCTCGAACCACGAACCAGCCAAAACTCACCGCTAACTTTCGTTTCTGAGCCGGTTTGTGTCCATCCTTAGTGGCAACAGCTATCTTGCCTCAACAATACTTTGCAAATAATTTATTTTATTTATTTATTATCAAATGTGTACCCCACCCTGCCCCGCAAAGCAGGCTCACTGGCAAAAGCACCCCTCTCCATGCAAGGGTTCACCAGACTGATGAAAATATTCTTCTTTTCTTCCTGCTCTCTGTATTTGGGTCATATATTGCAGTTGGGAAATGTTCACCGTCCTTCGTTCAGCATGTATTATTGGAAGGGGCTTAGGGAATACCTCCTTCTCTCAAGGGCACATGTGTGGTGAACTGTATTTGTGCAGTAACCATTCTGGTGCAGACAGAGGCTGCTGCACAGCGAAGATTCGACACATTTATTAACCTTCCGAAAGACCTTGTCCTTGGTTGGGAACAAAGGAGGCCTGCACGGAGGAGCTGTTCCCCTTAGCACTATCCCTGCTCGCTTCAGGAACATCTCACGCTTGCAAGCTGTTGCAAAATAGTCCTTTAACTGTGGGGAGAAGGACCACAAAACCCACATCTGCTCCACTGCAAACATTTAGGTATCCTCCAGTATATGGAATCCAATATTGGAAATTTGCTCCTTCTACAAAATTAGCTGACCTTTAAAATGGTGTTTTTGGCATTTATGAAGGCTGAGGCATACTTTTTTCCAGAATTAAAACTGGTGGTACGCTCATCTTATAACCAAGAAGTCTCATTTCTGGTATATGGTTATACTTCATTTATTTATTTCGATACTGTCAAACTCGGGGCCTCGTTTGCCATGGGATTTCTCTGTTCTGTCTTTCTTGCTTGTACCTGTTTTGTATCTGGACCGTTGAGGGGCAGGGGGTGAGTGAGTGGATGCACGTGTACCAGCTTTTCTTCCAAATAAGGACCCAGAGTTGCTTATAACATCGTTCTCTTTTCCTCCATTTTATCCTCAGAACAACCCTGTGAGGTAGGTCAGGCTGAGACCAACTGGCCCAAGGTCACACAGTGAGCTTCCATGGCAAAGCGGGGATTTGAACCTGGGTCTCCCTGGGTGTAACCACTATACCATGTAGGCTTTCCTTAAGACTTGCATGCTTTCAGTGGAGCCCACCCTATGTGATTCTGTGTGAACTCCTGTTCCGAGGGTATCGCCAGATGGGAAGGAGACCAGTCCGGAGCAGCAGCTCTTGCAAGAAGTTGCAGACAGGCACGCTTGAAGGCACGCTTTAATTTTGCTGCATCTTTTCACTGGGAATAGCTGATGTAGAATCATGACAGAGTTACCTGCCCCAGCAGAGGATGGTTGGAAGGCCAGAACGGAGAATCGCGTAGAAGCTAGCTTCTTGGTGTAGTTGTTTGGTGTAGTGGTTAAGTGCACGGACTCTCATCTGGGAGAACTGGGTTTGATTCCCCACTCCTTCACATGCAGCTGCTGGTGTGACCTTGGGCAAGCCATAGTTCTGTCAGAGCTGTCCTTGAAAAAGAGCAGTCTCTGTCAGAGCTCTCTCAGCCCCACCTACCTCACAGGGTGTCTGTTGTGGGGAGGGGGAGGGAAAGGAGTTTCTAAGCTGCTCTGAGACTCCTTTGGGTAGTGAATCTCCTCCTCCTCCTCCTTGTACTAGTAAGGTTTTTTGCATTGGAACATTTGGTTTGTTTTTCGTGCCGCCCTTGCATGTCCTTGGGCACAGTTGTGGAATTAGACCTGTCAGGTCCAGTTCCAGATTTTGGGGGGCCCTGAGCAGAGAGTTGCCGCCCACTCACCCAAGTGTCTCACCTCCTGCCTCTGCAGCCTCCCCACTGCCCACGCTCACAGCCTTCTGCACTGCCCGATGCCCTTTCACGGAGGGCACTGGGCAGTGGCTGCAAATGGACACATGGGTGGCAAAGCACTCACAAGTGAGCAGGCAAGGAAATAGCATGTTGAAGGACCCCACCGGAACCCCTGGGCCCTGGCAGCTCCCCCCCCTCCCCGAGAGCAATGCTCCCTCTAAGCTGTGGAGTCTTGTGAGCAAAAGTTCTGCTTTGTGAGCTACTGGCATTAAGTTGTGTGAGCGATTTGGTTACTGAATAAATTAGTTTGCTCCGGAGCCATCCTTCCTTAGCTAAGACAAAAATGTGTGAGCCGGAGGCTAAAAAACTGTGAGCTAGCTCACATTAACTCAGTTTAGAGGGAACGTAGAATCATAGAAGTTGGAAGGGGCCATACAGACCATCTAGTCCAACCCCCTGCCCAATGCAGGACCAGCCTAAGGCATCTCTGACAAATATTCGTCCAGCCTCTTCTTGAAAGCTGTCAGTGAAGGGGAGCTCACCACCTCCCTGGGCAGCTGATTCCACCTTTGAACCACTCTGACCGTGAAAAGGTTTTTCCTAATATCCAGCCGATACCTTTCTGCATGTAATTTAAACCCGTTGCTTTGGGTCCTGTCCTCTGCTGCCAACTGGAACAGCTCCTGCCTTCCTCCAAATGACAGCCTTTCAAATATTGAACAGGGACACTGGCCACAGCACCTCCCTACGGAGCACCTGACGTGCTACCTCTGCCCAAAGGGGGGGCTACCCTTTTGAATCTAGATATTAGCAATGGCTTTGCAGTGAGACTGGGTTCCCCACCCATCGGTGTAACAAACTTTCCCAATCTTTCGAATTATCTGAACAGAACTTCAGAATTCAAATATTCTTACTTTGAGCATTTGTTCTTAAAGTCTGATGACTGAGTTTTCAGTTTTAATTACCACCCTTTAATCCTTGTGTACTTTGAAGGCAATAATCATTTTGGCATCTTGCCGGATTCAGTATTTACTATCTTGGGCATTTTTGTTAAAATAGTAATAATTAAGGGAATGTTGTAGGGGGAATAAAATTGAGGGTTATACACATTTCTGCAGGCAGATTTCAATTAGAAGCTGACTTGGATTATCCCCTCCCCTTCCGTTTACACTCCAGTACATACTTCAAAAAAATGTGGAAGCCCAAGTGAACACAGCGTCAGATTTTGAGAACAGAGAGGTTCTGTAACTTGTGAGGCTAGCTGTGATTCTTGTGTTGTAGGACATTCCTCAATCTTTGGGTGCACAGGGACACTTTCTAGCGACATGATTGGGGGGAATATTGCCCCTGTCTGCACTCTCCTTTTAATCCATGGTGTGCTCCAAGCAATTCTGCACTAAAATCGAATCCAACCTTCTTTTTTTTTATTTTATTTTATGTTTAAATCTTTTTATTAATCCAAGTGCCCCACCCCATTCTGCACTAAAATCGAGTCCAGCCCTCTTTTTATTCCAGGTTCCCCCCCATTCTCCATTACGTTACCTCCCTTCAGTGGTCAGCCCGGTTTCAGCCTGCTGTTGCCCCGGGGTTATTTGGATGCTGTCAATTGCCTCGACTCACTGAGAAAATCCGGAGTGGCGGGCAGATGCGGAAAGGACCGTTATCTGCCCGATGGAAGCACAGTGAGGCTGGTGCTGCCGCTCCGACAGACTGTTGAAAGCATGCCTGCATTTGGATCTGGAACAGACTTCCTATTTGGCGCCCGTGAGGGCACAAAACTGACGCCTAACACAGGCTACTTTCCAGGCTGTGAAATAAACATGCCTGTGGCAAATTAAGCTTTGTGATGATTAGAGCTCTGTGATTAGAAGTGGCAAGCCAAGGGAGATAATCCGCAAACAGAAGATATTGGCTGACTCTTTTTTTTTGTCTTCAGATACATTATTCAATTAATTTAGCTACTTGGATGATTGATGAAGGTTCGTGCTTGTGGTGAATTTAAATTCACTTTAGAATGGAGTGTGGTGGCCTGTGGAGGGCCTGTGCGCTAGAAGCCTCTTCCATAGATACGAAGTGAATCCGGAGGTTACAGATGGCGCACAGAGTTTTCAGAACCCCTGCTTATATGCTAGAAGCTGTGTTTCCATTCCTACAGATCACATTCCCAGTAGGGCAAACCGTGCTTGAAAACTAAGATTGTGCATGGGTTTTAAGGTAACCTTAAAGAGCCAACCTAGCAGTTCGAAAGCAAGAAATTGCAAGTAGATACATAGGTACCACTTCGGTGGGAAGGTAACAGCATTCCGTGCACCTCGGCGTTTAGTCATGTTGGCCACATGACCACGGAAACATCTTCGGACAGCGCTGGCTCTTTGGCTTGGAAATGGAGATGAGCACCGCCCCCTAGAGTAAAAATCGACTGGCTTTCGCGCAAGGGAAACCTTTACCTAAAGAGCTTATGTAAAGAATAGTGACATTGGGGAAGGGGTGCTTCTTTCATCCCTAATTTAAAGTCTCTTCTTTCATGTAGGTGCGTGTGGAGGTCTGAGGCAGCCACAGTTTTGTGCATCGGGGGTGCCTGTGGGGTCTGGCTTCTGCCATTTGCAAGCATAAGGGGCGGGAATATTGTCAAGGCTTGTCAAGTAATGCAGATGAATACAGAGATGTGGATGCCAATCTGGAGAGGGACAGTGGGTGGCTTAGTGGTAGAACGTCTGCTTGGCATGCAGAAGGCTCCAGGTTCAAACCCCGTCATCTCCAGTTAAAAGGTTCAGGAAGACGTGGAACACCTCCACCTAAGACCCAATTTGGTGTAGTGGTTAAGTGCGCGGACTCTAATCTGTGAGAACTGGGTTTGATTCCCCACTCCTCCACTTGCAGCTGCTGGATGACCTTGGGCAAGCCATAGTTCTGATAAGAACTGTTCATGAAAAAGAGCAGTTCTCGAAAGAGCTCTCTCAGCCCCACCTACCTCGCAGGGTGTCTGTTGTGGGGAGGGGAAGGGAAAGGAGATTGTGAGCTGCTCTGAGACTCCTTTGGGTAGTGAAGGGCGGGGTATAAATTCAATCTCTTCTCTTCTTCTCTTCAAGAGAGCTGCTGCCGGTTAGAGTAGGCAGTACTGGCCTTGTTAGACCAGAGGTCTGACTTGGTCTGAGGCAGATGCTGGTGTACACATGTTTACATCAGAGCATGTGATTTGGATGGGCTTGGAATATCATTACAAAGCAAGGGGTTTGTGTTCCTCAAGGACTGTTTCTCCAACAGGAGCCCAGCTGTGAGATGCGGCCACCAAGAGCTGCAGCCGCATTATCGCCCTTTTCTCTACTAACAAATGTGAGACACTTGTACGATTGCAAAGAGAGACAAGATATATTTATTTGCTGAAATAAGTACTTGCAGGTGCATTTTTTTGTTTCTTTTAATAGAGCCAGATGAGTTGTCTCTTGAGAAGCCGATGCTTGAATGGCTGTTGCCAGCAGTGGTTATGGGTGTTAAAACTCAGACTCTACGGCTGTTCAGTTTGCAGAGGGCCACGGCCTCTGGCGAGTCTTGCTGGACTGTCGGCAAGGGGTTGTGATGTTTTAAATGTGTCTTTCAGCTCTTAGGTCAGCGGAGCCTTTCCTGGAATATTTTCGTCTCCACCCTTCTTAAAACTTCTCACTTGTATCCTTATACTAAGCTGTATGCTCACAACAAGACGTTCCCTGCACCCGACTTTCAGCAGTGCACAATCTGGGCATTGAGATCTTGGACAGAGCCTGCCTTTCAAGTTGCCGGCTTGCACTTGAGTACATTTTTGAAAGTTTGCCTACCTCTTTTCCTGCAAGCTGTGATTTTATGAGTTGAAGTAACTCATAGTGCATGCTCTCTTGCTCTCTCTCTCTCTCCCAACTGCATTTGAAATGTCTGTTTGCTTTAGCTGTACAAAACAGACTTTCAAGAACGGACAACTGTGCAGTGTAGCCCACTTGCCCCTGCCTGTCAATTCCATACTGACTGAAGCACATGAAGACCCTCCATCCTTCTCCTGGGATCCTGTAGAAGCAGTGGCAGTGTTTTTATCCCACCCCTCTTCCAGGCTGTACAAACTCTGTTTGTACAGGACAAGAGCCATGCCCTGCAAAAGGGTTATAAAGAATGCTTGCATGTTTTAAAAAGCCTCTTAGAAATCTGTGGGCAGAACTAAGAACTAGAACCAGTCATCTGTTGTGAAGCTGTTGATCAGAGGGGGAGGCCCATGGCCCAGTGGTAAAGCAGAGCACATGCTTTGTGTGTTGAAGGTTCCTAGTTTAGTCACCTCCGGTTAAAGAAGAAGAGAAGAAGAGATTGGATTTATACCCTGCCCTTCACTACCCAAGGGAGTCTCAGAGTGACTTACAAACTCCTTTCCCTTCCCCACAACAGACACCCTGCAAGGTAGGTGGGGCTGAGAGAGCTCTGACAGAAACGGCTCTTTTTCAAGGACAGCTCTTATCAGAACTATGGCTTGCCCAAGGTCATCCAGCCAGGTGCAAGTGGAGGAGTGGGGAATCAAACCCGGCTCTCCCAGATTAGAGTCCGCGCACTTAACCACTTACATCAAACTGGCTCTCCTCAGTTTGAAAGCATGGAGAAAGGCCTTTCGTTGCATCACACCTTGAGGAGCCAATGAACCGGAAGTCTGATGCCCCCAAAGTCTGCCTTGGAGTAAGGCAGCTTCATGTGTTCAGAGAGACTCAGAGGCCAGAACAAGCCCCAAATCCTCTGGACCCTATGAGCGGCCACTTATTTGCCCCACGCACCAAGGACTGTCTCTCACAAACGTCTCAGTCCCATGGCAGGTGCAAGGAGAAAGACATCCTTGTGCCAATGGCTGTGGGCATTCCAAACTTGGGACATGAATCCCGTCTCGTAATATCAGCCACCAGATTGTATACCAAGCAACGCATGGAACAAATTCCAGATTTCAATCTGGGACGAGGGGAATTCCAGCGCCAACAGATGAATGTCCAACCCAACCCAAATTCACAAAGTTTCACAACCTGTACGTTGAAACGGCGGTTCCTCCCCTTCTTAAGCTAGGCAGATATCCACGTTCACAGAATACAATCTGTATCCGGGGGCTTATATTTCTGACTGCAGATTCACCACCACCCCAATTCAAGAACAGCTAAACAATACAAAGAAATTGTTTTCTCTTGCCGCATGCCTCGTATCCTTCTTATCTGTTTTTCAAATAACCATTGGTGCAAAGCCATGACCCCATCCTTTAATTCTGAGGCTGGTACTTGTGGGTGGGTGGGAGGGAGTTCCAAAGTCCCATGTCACAAACGGTTTGCTCTGGAGTACTAGCTGGTAAAAAAGCCACTTTTCGAAGGAGAAAAATACAAGTATCCAGGGCATCTTGTGCACAAAATGTCTTTCTCTGTGTTGTAGAAGTATCTTAGGCTGCGGTCAGATGTGCCATTTGGTACAGAGGGGAAGCGAGCCTATTTCCCCCGGTTGAAATTGACACGGCGTTGCGCAATCAAACATCCTTTGCAGCTGCGGGCTCAGCCTGTCACTGCCCAAACAGATGGCATATTTGGCTGAGTGGGTTTTTCCCCTTTTGTTTCCCATGCGCATAAACGAGGAACCGCACCGCCACATAGAGGATTCCCCATGGAGTATGCGGTTATGCGCATACTGCTACGCGAGGGGGGAAAAACCGGCACTGAGTTGGGATGGAATGAGCAGACCATCCCAATGGCATGAGAACATACTTGAGTGATCATTCAGGGGAAAGTCCATCTGTAGCCTGTCAGCAAGCATTAGGACTGGACTTTCCCCGGTGTCTTTTAACTCTGCTTCCGTGGCGGGGCAGCACAAGGTGCTGACAGCTGTGGGACCTTTCCCAGATGTTGCTGTCTGATTGTGCCCTTTAGATCCATCAGGCATTCACAGCTGAGTCGGATTTAAAGGCACGTCTGACCGCAACCCTAATAATCTTCATACTTGAGCAACAAAGCACCAATGGAGATATGGTAGGTACTCTTTCCATTACTGATATAAACTTTCTTATGCTTCCATCTTTATCAACTGGGCTGCTAAGCCTGACACAATGACAAAAAGGGCGCATTTTAACTACAGCTGTTCACATTGGCTGAGATCACAAGCCCTTCTCTGGCTTTCAACAACCAAAAATGTTCATGGAAGCTAAGCAGCCTGAATGCACAGGCGATTCATGGCATAAATCTGTGACCGATTTCACACAAGAGCTGCGCCGCGGTCGCGCCTCCCTTTGCCCCGCTTCTATTGGTCAATTTCTCACTCGAAGCCGCACGGCCGTATTTTGACCCGCAGCTTCACCCTATTTCCCCCGCAGTTTCGTGATCCTCAAAAAATAGGCGCAGCTCTTGTGTGAAATCGGTCTCAAATTGCTTCGCTAAATCTTTCTTGTTCTTAGCACTTTTAATGGGAATGTGTTTTGCCTTGAATGCAGGAGCAAACTGTTGACACGAGGAATGGACACATGACAGTCTCATTTGTATAAGCTTGGGTCTCTTTGAAATCATGCATTGGGGTGGAAGCTGAAGTCTCCCTCTGTTTGCTGCTTACCTTTCTTGGACCCCCACCCCACCCCGTGCTTATCTCCCTGCCTGGCTCACTTCCAGGGATGGAGTCTAGCTGGGAAACAAATGATGCTCAGAGAGAAGGAAGGGTCTTTGGGGAAGATCATACCGGTTGTCCATCTATTCCACCAGCACCCTTCTTAAAAAGGGGTTTATAGATAGCAGCAACCCATTTACCCTGGGCTCCTGCCCCACCTCTTTGTAGTTGGGGTCCCTTCCATACAGGGACAATTCCCTGCTGTGGGCCCATTGCTTCTTTGAAAGCAGAGGCATTTGCAGTGGAGCCTCTGCACGGAGAGGTTCCCCCATGCTTTCCTTCCATTTCCCTTTACACTTGCTGCTTCCACCCCCTCGCCAGTGGAGTCCTTTTTGCTGATTTTTAAAAAATGGGTATGCTGCAACAAAACACTGCTACTGATTCCTTTTTAGGTTGCAAGAAGCCAACTAGTAGAGGATGGGAGAGTTGGGCATGAGGTGAAATGGGGAGAAAACAGCACCAGATGCAGAAAGGGAAGTCGGAAAATCCGCAGCGTCCCGTCCCCATGCTGTTACCAAATCCATTTGCAGTATTATCTCCCTGGAAACATTGGACCATAGTTGGGGCGATTCTGCACTGGCTTTTTCCTCTGTTGTTTTGTGAAACCCAGCTTGGAACAGAAATTCCCTTCTGCCTTGCATGCTGCTTTCACTTTCTTTGATCATTTCGTAGAAAAAGAGGTGCAGGAGCTCATTAGCATAACTCATTAGCATAACTTATTTGCATATGCCATACCCCCTGACATCACCGGAAGTGTGGCAGAAGGCAACACCCACCACTCAGGCTCCACTGGACTGTTTTGGATTGTTAGCTATTGGGGGGGGGGACGTGCAGATCTGTCCTCGCAGAGGAGGGAGAGCTTGTACCTGAATAAAACTTAGTCTTAAAGGTGTCACTGGACTGTTTTGGACCAGGGGGCCGGGGGAAGCTCTGCAACTTACCTGGCTGCTTCTTGCTCTGACTGAGGGCTGCTGGGAACAGGGGGTGGGGCTTGTTGCATGTGCCCGCCCTCTGGGCTCTTTACTGCTGGAGCTCTGCTCCTGTGCGCTCCTGCAGGAAATGACCCCTGGATTTAGGGCCGTTCAGGGGTGACTTTGCAGCCAGTGTGGCGTTGCTCCTGGGGTATTTGAATGTGGTTTTGAGCTGCACCTTTTGTAAAACAATGGAGAGAAAAGCCAATGCAGAATCACCCCCAAGTTTGGGGAAATGTACTGTGACGAAAGTCTGGGATGTGGATGAGTGTATAACATGATCGTGGGGAAGCTAAAATTTAAAAATGCTACAGTGATGTTGTTTTTTTTAGGGGGGAAGAACCTGAAAGTAAAATATCCACGTGGGAGCAATCTAGGGGTGTTACGTATTATTTACTTTACTTCTTACTGTTTTTACAACCTGATTCATAAATAGCAAACCCTCATCCCATGGGAGGAGTGAAATAGAAATTTATTTGTATTTAGCCATAAGCCATAACTAACCAAGGATTAGAGTAAAATTTAAGATATAATAAAACCATACAATCAGAATAAAATTGAGGTATCTGCTAAGATCAGTATTAATTAGTTCCCATAAGAACAGCATTCGCCCGTATTTTCTTTGCAGCCAAGGCATATAAAGACATTCCATAGGATATGTTGGCGTCGAAATCAGCCAACAAGAATACAGTCTTCTCAGAATCTGAGTAGAAATGTAAATCTGATAATATCCTGGAGTATCCCACGGGAGGAGAACCTAGAATTTAGTTATCATGTAACTTAACAACAGCTGCCAAAAATTTTGCCACACACAGAGCAATGTTCCCTCTAAGCTATGGAGTTCGTTGAGCAAAAATCCTACTTTGTGAGCTACCGGCATTAAAGTGGTGAGCAGGCGATTTGGCTACTGCATGAAGTAGTTTGCTCTGGAGCCCTCCTTCCTGAGCTAAGACAAAAATCTGTGAACTGGAGGCTAAAAAACTGTGAGCTAGCTCACACTAACTTAGCTTAGAGGGAACAGTGACACAGAGTAATTTGTTTATCTTTGTCACTGAGTAGCCAGGATGTTTTTGCTTCTGGAGAAAGAGAGTTCTGGTTAAATAACGGGGAGATCAGTTCAGCTCTTAGTTCTGAGAATTTAGGACAATCGAAGAAGATGCGGTCCACAGAGTCAATTTTGTCGCTACCAAAATTGCAGAATCTATCTGAATATGGAATTCCACTGAATATGGAATCTTCCTAGCGTCACTGCAGAAGATAGGGCATTCAGGCGTGCTAGCATAAAAACCCTTCTATACTTCGGAATAGTCAACTCAGGTCCCGTTCACACTAGGCGATTTGGGCCGGGAGCGGGACAGTTCGGGGGCGGATCAAACCGGCGCGATCACACCACAACATCTGGGAAGCGTCTTGCTTCCGTCCCCGAACTGGCCCTTCCCCGCACAAATGCGCCTCAAGTTGAAACCACCTACCTTGGTGGTTCAACTGGAAGCCGCGCTGCTAGCCGGGCGTTTGATCGCCGGCGCGTCCTTGTGCCGGCACAACCCCGGCCCGGAGCCGAACTGCGCATGCTCCGACATGTGCAGTTCGGCCGGCTCCCAGTTAGGGCTGTGTTTTCTCCCCGGCGTTTGATCGCGCTGGGGAGAAAAGGCGCCGCGGCCAGGGGATCCGTGGGATCCCGCCGCGGCGTCTCAACGTTGGCACGGCTTTTAAAAGCTCCGCCTTTAGAGGCTTTTCCCCTGCCGTGTGGCAGGGGCCCAAGATAGGTTCTCTGGCATTTTTGCTGGAGGGCAGATGCCAGCTGAGGAGGATGAACACACTCTGTGGGCCCTGATCAGCGTGCTCTTATAATCAAAAGTCCCTAAGACGTCTTCTGGTGAGCTGGGTCAATTCTTGACTACTCATTGTTCCATCGTAAGAAGGGGGCACTCACTGGAGAAGGCCCTGATGCTGGGAAAGATTGAAGGTAAGAGAAGAAGAGGACTGCAAAGGATGAGATGGTTAGACAGTGTTACCGATGCAGTGAACATGAAATTAAGCAAACTCCAGAGCAGTGGGGCCAAGCCACTAGCCCTCCCATTGTTGCCCCCCCCAAGCACCCAGAAGACAGAGCATCACTTGCCCCCGCCTGAGAGTTCCTTATCTGTACCTTGTGGCTAATAGCCACTGATGGACCTCTGCTCCATATGCTTATCCAGTTACCTCTTGAAGCCGTCCATGCTTGTAGCCGCCACCACTGACTGTGGCAGTGAATTCCAGGTGTTGATCACTCTTTGGGTGAAGAAGTACTTCCTTTTATCTGTTCTAACCCAACTGATCAGCAATTTCATTAAGTGCCCAGGAGTTCTTGTATTGTGAGAAAGGGAGAAAAGTACTTCTTTCTCTACCTGCTCTATCCCATGCATAATCTTATAAACCTCGATCATGTCTCCCCTCAGCCGTCGTTTCTCCAAGCTAAAGAGCCCCAAGCGTTTTAACCTTTCATCATAGGGAAAGTGTTCCAACCCTTTTATCATTCTACTTGCCCTTTTCCACACTTTTTCCAATGCTATAATATCCTTTTTGAGGTGTGGTGACCCGAACTGTACACAGTACTCCAAATGAGGTCACCCCATCGATTTATACAGGGGCATTATGATACTGGCTATCGATATCGGGTGGAACTGACTGCGTCCATGTTCACAACTCTAGCTCAGCTCCTCGTCGTGCACCCTGGATAACGCTAAAGAGCTAGAACTTCTGGCTGCCAGAAAATTGTAAGCTCTCCTGGCTACGCTACACACAAGGAAACAATCTAAGGGTGTGCGTGGATTGAAGGCGAGAGGCTGCCTTTGAATTGTTGCAAAGAGAGGGGGAGTGCAGGTGGCTCCGAAGCATCACCCTCAGGGCATTTCTGCACAGAACCGAATTGATTTTTTTGCTTAGAACACTGCAGAGTAATAGTGTGAAACCTGTACAAGGCAGGAGAATGGGCCATTTGAGCTCAGTGGGTTGGATCCAGACCAAGTTTTCTGCTAACATAAAGAAGGTGGTATAAATTATGTCGATTCCCCTTGCTTTCCACAAACCCAGATGAACACGTGAATCCGCCTTACACTGGATCAGACCCTTGGTCCATCAAGGTCCGTATTGCCTACTCAGACCGGCAGCCGCTCTCCCGCTCCAGGGTGGCAGGCAGAGGCCTTTCACCTCCCCTGCTGCCTGGTCTTTTAACTGGAGAGGCCAGGGACTGAACTCAGGACCTTCCACATGCTAAGCAGATGGCTCTACCGGGGCCCACTCATTTTGCCCCTCGTGTCGTTCCCAAGGGCCCCATGTTTCCCAGGAGCAGCGTTGGCTCAGGTGGCTGCAACAAGGCAGAAAAGATCTGTTCCACTGATACAAGGGCCTTCCTTTCCTTTCCTTTCCTTTCCTTTCCTTTCCTTTCCTTTCCTTTCCTTTCCTTTCCTTTCCTTTCCTTTCCTTTCCTTTCCTTTCCTTTCCTTTCCTTTCCTTTCCTTTCCTTTCCTTTCCTTTCCTTTCCTTTCCTTTCCTTTCCTTTCCTTTCCTTTCCTTTCCTTTCCTTTCCTTTCCTTTCCTTTCCTTTCCTTTCCTTTCCTTTCCTTTCCTTTCCTTTCCTTTCCTTTCCTTTCCTTTCCTTTCCTTTCCTTTCCTTTCCTTTCCTTTCCTTTCCTTTCCTTTCCTTTCCTTTCCTTTCCTTTCCTTTCCTTTCCTTTCCTTTCCTTTCCTTTCCTTTCCTTTCCTTTCCTTTCCTTTCCTTTCCTTTCCTTTCCTAGTATTTTTGTGTGCGCATGTGTGCTTGCATGCCTGGAAGTCATGGTGACTTCTGGCGACCCCTTCTGGGGGCCTGGAGAACTTGCTAAAACACAGAGTTAGATCAGTCATCGGGCATATAAACCGCTAGCAAATAGACACTTAAAAAAAATCCTTTGGATCGCTGTTACTTTCTGTATTCCCTTGCAGAAGTAATGGCTGCAGATCTGCCACAGAGCCAGTTTGGTGTAGTGGTTAATTGCGCAGACTCTAATCTGGGAGAACCGGGTTTGATTCCCCACTCCTCCACTTGCACCTGCTGGGTGACCTTGGGCAAGCCATAGTTTTGTTGGAGCTGTTCTGAAAGGGCAGTTCTGTCAAGAGCTCTCTCAGCCCCGCCTACCTCACAGGGTGTCTGTTGTGGGGAGGGTGAAGGGAAAGGAGTTTGTAAGCCGCTCTGAGACTCCTTTGGGTAGTGAAGGGTGGGGTATAAATCCAATCTCTCCTCTTCTTCTCTTCTGTTTGGATTGGGAGTGTTTCTGTACATGCAGGATTTCTCAAAGCAGTGTGGAAGTTGTTGTTTCCCCCTTGTGTTCGTTTTTTGTGTCCGCAAGGCATGGGAGGCATTTTTCATGATCTTCGGGGGGGGGGTATTGTGTGCGTGTGTGTGTGAGTGCGTGCATGCACGCTTGCAAGCCTGGAAGTCATGGCGACTTCTGTCAGCCCTCAATGAGGGTTTCAGGGAAGAGGGTTGATAGCCTGCCTGCCTCTGCATCTTGAGCCCCATTCTCATTTCCCTCACTTTTAAGTCCATGTTTCTTTCTTTTTTGGGGGTGTGTGTGTCTGTTCTGTATGTGTTTTGCTGCCCCTAGTGGTTGATTTGGCATGACACCAGTTTATGTCCGGCATAAAAATTTGCCGTTTAAATCTGCAGGGAGATATGCTGGACATGAAGTAATGTGATATTGAATCGACCACTAGAGGGAGCAAAACACATTAAGAACAGGGGAAAAACAAAAAAACCCAGGAATTTACAAGCAAAGAAAATAAGAATGTGGAAAGTCCAAGACTTTCACTGTTACTACACTGGCTTTTTGGGATGGTTTTAAGTAGCCAATTTGGATTTTGTAGTAGCATCATATATTGCTCACTGTGTGATCCCTGTTTGATTAGGATTAAGCAATGAAGGGGGAGAGGGCACTGGAGGAACCGAAGAGAAGGGGAACCTCATGGGTGCAAACAATCTTCAAGCGTCTCCGCTAGGGGAAAAAAAAGTCTGGGGGCTTTATTAGGGTTAGTTTTCTCAAGTGATGGTTTGGCTCAGCCGTATTGTTTGCGGGGATTCTCTTTGTGCCATGTGGCGTTTTCCTCTCAACTCCAGTGGAAGGGCACCAGGAGATCTCTGAAGTTTGATATGACCTCTGAATGCTTTATGCTTTTTATAACCAAAATCCCTCCAGCTTTCTAGGGGTTTTCGCAAAGGCAGCTTTGCAAAATCGCTCAGCAGGTTTACAGCGGGCTCCTGCTTGGGCTTTCATTGTGGGGAATATAAATGCCATACTGCCACGCTTGATGGTCTGTTTCCCCCACTGCAGTATTACAAGACCTTCAACAACCAGGTGTCTGTTTAGTGTTGGTTCTTTGCCCGGATTTCTTGTTGGTAGAGTTGCCACCCTAGAAAAATCAGCTCTGTTTAAGGTTGCAGTGCAGGCGTGTTGAAAAGTACTGAGACTTACTAGTGATTTCAGCTCTCATATTTTATTCCAATGTAGAACAAGACAAGAACTACCGGCTCGCAGGCCGGTTTATAAAGGCAAACAACCCACACCCCAAACACACCCCTACACCAGTAATAGGCTATTTACAGTGGCCAAGAGTTCCATAGGCTCTCGGCCTGGAGCCTAGCCCTCCGATTGGAGCGGGCTAGGATCCGCTTGGCCCGTTGTTCCTGATAGCAAAGCTCGGCCGCTTTGCATGACCGTGTGGCGACCTAGCCACGCACGTGGTCAGAGATGGATACATTACAGGGGGAAAACTTGCATGGATAATGAGAAGTAATGGGAGGAAGTTCCTGAGTTGAGAACTTGGGAACTCCCTTGGTTTAAGGTGCTTTCCAAAGACGTGTCCCTGTGTATCTTGTTCAAGCAAAAAAAGAAGGGAAGAATAGAACAGAAAACGAACACAGGCGCTTCCTATCAACTGTCTGCTCCTAGGGGACTTCTTAGCAATCTGTTTGCATTTAGTAGGTGGTGATTGTTAATAATAACATTGCAGTTTGGGACTGTAGAATCCATGGTTTGAAATGGAGGTTTGTTTTTCTTTTTTGAAACTTTTATTGGCATGTGGGTTGTGACTGGTTAAAGGTTGCTGGTAGGAACAGCTGAAAGAAGCCCACCTTTTTGATTTGGACTGAGACCTGAAGGGGCCTGTGTTTTTGAAGTTTTAATTTGTCTCTGAGACGACTACTTCAGTATGTTACCCCCACCGGCTTAGATTTTAAGAGGCTGAATTGCTGCCTTCAGTCCCTAGGGGAATTTAGCTAAATGGCGGGCCTCAGAGAGAGGTGGGGTCTGAGCGAGGATCTACTACCTATGTCTATGGGGATCTTTCCCTTTGAGAACTCTCATTAACCAGTCCAAGGGTAGAATAAAGATACATTTTATTAAAATAGAAAATAAGAAGGCTAACATATAGGAAGAAGACACGAAATATCACACGTACAAGATCAATTTAGAAATAAAGGGATTAGCGGGAAATATAGGGGGGTATCGGAGTGATACAGCTTCCTGTCTTGTAGAGCAGAAATCCAGGGGGACGAGGAAGACGTCCAGTGTCCTGGGGGTTCAATTTGGATCCAGGAAAACACACAGAGATGCAATTTTTATAGGGGAAATGTGTCCTGAGGCAGTCTGACATTTGGGCCTCAAAATAATACCAAAAATGGCTTTCCCAGAATAGACAAAGACTTGGAAAACTTGTGATAGTTTGCTTGAGAGTTGAGGTCCAGTGTAAGCTAAGGTGTTAATGTGCTTCTGATAAGATTAGCTAGAGGTCAGTGTTCCCTCTAAGCTGATTTAGTGTGAGCTAGCTCACAGTTTTTTAGCCTCCGGCTCTCATATTTTTGCCTTCGCTCAGGAAGGAGGGCTCCAGAGCAAACTAATTTATGCAGTAGCCAAATTGCTTGCTGACCACTTTAATGCCAGGAGCTCATAAAGTAGAATTTTTGCTCACAAGACTCCATAGCTTAGAGGGAGCATCGCTAGAGGTGTCTGTGAATGGCTGGATAGTATTCCCAGGAATGGACAAAGGGAACAGGAGTTGGTCGTAGGAGGAATTTTGGATGTAAAACAGGGTCTGGACTGAAACTCTGGTGGCTTCATCGGGTGATTCAGAGGGCTAATGCATTGCAAATTATACTGATCACAAAGAGGCGGTGCTGCTTGGTGACCCTTCTTTGGTATTAGGTAGGAAAGGGGGATAGATGTTGGGAGTTGTTACTGTGAAGGAAATATGGGGAGGAAAAGCCGAGAGGAGGCTGATAGGATTAGTGATGCAGGTGGGATGGTGTGGGCTTTGGGGCCAGGCAGGTCCGTTGTTGGGCATATGCAGATGTCAGGGTGGAGGGAGAGACTGCAGCTGGGCCATTCTTTTCGCTCCGCATTTTGTCAACACTGAGGAAAAGGTGCAGCTCAAAACCACATTCAGCTACCCCAGGGGCAGCACTGTACTGACGACAAAGTCACCCCTGAAAGGTCGTAAATCTATGCAGAAGGTACCATTAAACCCGACGAGAGGAGAGGACTTGCAATAATGGGTTTAAATTAAGGGCGGGAAGGTTCCGGCTGGATATTAAGAAAAAACCTTTTTACAGTAAGAGTTGTTCAACAGTGGAGTTAGCTGCCTAGGGAGGTGGCGAGCTCCCCCTCGCTGGCGGTCTTTAAGCAGCGGCAGGACAAACACTTGTCAGGGATGCTCTAGGCCAGGGGTGTCGAACTCATTTATTATGAGGGCCGGATGTGATATAAATGAGACCTTGTTGGGCCGGGCCACGTGTGTCATAAAATGTAATGCCAGGTAGCGAAGATATAAACTTTTTAAAGGACACAAACACAAAGGGGTTTTTTACTTTAAAACATGCTTAAAACATTAGTACTCTTGCAATATTTTGTTTATTTAACAGTGTCTGATAACTGACACCTCTTGCTCTGAACTATTGCATCATTATTTTGTATATATTGTAATTGTGTGTTTTATCTTGTTTTATATATCGGCATGTGTGCCTTGTTGTTAGCTGCCCTGAGCCTGCTTGGCAGGGAGGGCGGCCTATAAATGGAATGATAAATAAATAAATAAATAAATAAATAAAAATGTCTGTGCTATTGCAGTCTTGAGTATGCTGTTCAGGTATGCATCCGTAAGTTGCAAAGCTACAATGACACAGCAGCAGCAGAACTGGAAGAAGAACCAGAAGAAAACCAGTTCCATTGCGGGGCTGAAAGAAGCCCTCCAGGGGCCTGATCTGGCCCCCGGGCTGCATGTTTGACACTCCTGCTCTAGGCTGGCTGATCCCGCATTGAGCAGGGTTGACTAGATGACCTGTACAGCTCCTTCCAACTCTGTGATTCTGTGATTCCAGAAGACAGAGATCAGTTACGCTGGAGAAAATGACTGCTTTGGAAGGTGGATTCTATGGTTATTATACCCCACTGAAGTCCCTCCCCTTCCCAAACCTCCTCAGACCCTCCCCCCCCCAATCTCCAGGTATTTTCCAACTTGGAGCTGGCAATCCTGGCTTTGCAAGAGCTGAGCTGGTTAGTCATAGTACAGGAGCTCGGTTGATCCATTAGATTGCATAGGAAGAAGAAGAGAAGAGGATTGGATTTATACCCCGCCCTTCACTACCCAAAGGAATCTCAGAGCGGCTTGCAAACTCCCTTCCCTTCCCCTCCCCCCAACAACAATGAGGTGGGTGGGGCTGAGAGAGCTCTTGACAGAAACTGCTCTTTTTTCAAGGACAGCTCTGACAAAACTATGGCTTGCCCAAGGTCATCCAGTCAGGTGCAAGTGGAGGAGTGGGGAATCAAACCCGGTTCTCCCAGATTAGAGTCCGCGCACTTAACCACTACACTAAAGTGGTGGGAGTGAACACATAAACACACAAAGCCGCCTTGTACTGAACTGGACACTGGGTCCATCAAGGCCAGTATTGTCTACTCAGACCGGCAGCGGCTCTCCAGGGTCTGAGGCTGATGTCTTTCACGTCACCTCTTACCCGATCCTTTCAACTGGAGATGCCGGGGATTGAACCTGGGGCCTTCCGTGTGCCAAGCAGGTGCTCTACCACTGGGCCACGGCCCCTCCCCAGAGGTCTTCTACACACACACACACACCGCCATGGCTTGCCTTCCTCATTTTGGTTCTGGGAAAGGTGTGTGTTACCTGAAAGGGACTGGTGCTCTTGCCCTGTTGGTTGTCCTTAACTTCTGGATGGCCCTGCTGCTTGGCTTGCTGGGTCACAGGCCAGCTCTTGGCTGCAGTTCTGCTGGAGCGAGCCTCCAGGCTGTGGTGTTTCAGTGGTGGTGGTGGGGGAACCCCAGAGAGAGTTTCCTTAGATCACTCACCTGGCAGGCTTCTTCTCATGGTCCCACCCCTGAGGTCTACCCCCCAAAGCCGTCACATTAAGCTGTGTTCCGTTCTGGTTCTGCTCAAGCCTCACTTTAAAATAAAGATCGACTTTCTTTTCAAAGAGGCATCTGCGCAACAGAAATCTACCGATGGATCTGCTCGCCCTTCCTGTGTTTAAAGAAGCACTGTAGTGATTTTCTTTTTTCTGCCCCTTGCCGGTCCCTCCCACCACCACCCCTTCTCAATATTTGACTTCTGTTTAGTTTACTTAACTGTCTTCAGTTCCTTCGGAAACAGAAAAGGGTTCAGAGAGAAGCTGTTTGCTTTCCTTGGTCAAGAGAGTGGTTATTTTGCATTCATTTGAACGGCTGAATGCAGTTAGTCAGCACAGTGGGGCTCACTGTGCCGTGTCGCGGAGTCTGCTTTCAGTAGCTTTTGGGAGGGTTTTAAAAACAGGCAAGGAAAAAAGGGATGGGTCAGACCTTTGCGTTCTCTGCAGGTGAATGCGGGGCTTTGAGCGTCTCCTGTCCCCATTTTATTTGCCCCCCCCGACTTCTGAGATAGGTGCGGCTGAGCAAAAGGGACAGGCAGTGTACTTGTTGGGGGATTTGAGCCTAGGAGTTCCCAGTCCTGCTCTGGTGCTCTAACCATTGCACAACACTATGCTTTGTCACTTAGGGAAGGCAGTGGGGAGATGGGAGCATCCGACCACAGGCACTGATTCTTCAGGAGAGTTTATATATCAGATTATTTTATTAAACAGTTACTGCGCAAGTGCTGGGTGTTTGCAAATATCATCATGAAGATATCAACAGAGTTGTTAAGCTTGGTGTGACTCTCATCTTCTGGTTCCCACATTCCTTCCTTCCGATTCCTCTCCTTCTTCCTCCAGACTCACTTTCCTTTGACGCACAGTCTTACCCTACCAGTCTGCATCCCCTGCCACAATGTGCTTGCCCAGTTTAATTTTCTCTCTCCTCTGTCCTTTTGTTATCACTCTGCTGTTAGCCTCTAAATCAGGGGTGTCAAACATGCGGCCTGGGGGCCGGATCAGGCCCTCAGAGGGCTGCAGTCCGGCCTGCAAGACCCTGGCTGTTTCCCGCTTCCTTTTCCAGTTCTGCTGCTGCAGTAACTCAGAGCAAGAGGTGTCAGTTATCAAAAATTGTTAAATAGTCAACATATTGCAAGAGTGCTAGTGTCTCTGCTACCTGGCATTACATTTTATGACACACGTGGCCCAGGGGCCCAACAAGGTCTCATTTATGTCAGATCCGGCCCTCATGACAAATGAGTTCGACACCCCTGCTCTAAATTGTAAGTTCCTTGAGACAGGGACCTGTCTTTCTTACTCATGTCATAAAGTGCCTTTCACATTGGTGGCCCCACGGCTGGTTCTCCAGTTGTTGTTGTTCAGTCACACAGTCAAGTCTGACTCTTCTCCAGTTCTCCAGTTAAGCCACCTGTAATGTACTCCGCCAACAGCTTGAGTGAGGCGGCTTGCTGCCAGCCATCTGGTGTCTTCCACGGACTAGGTTCAAACCAAGTCTCTGCTTGCATCCAGCCAAAAGAAGCAGAGACTCAGGAGGGGGGGAGGGTGCCTCCGGCTTGGGGCAACGAAGTACCTTGAACTGGCCCTGGGCAGCCCAGTATAAATAAATAAGATCATGTATTCTGGTGAGAACTGATATCCTTAAGGCCCTTTCGGCACTCTCCTTTTAATCCATGTTCACCGTGGATTAAAATTCTGCACTAAAATCAAATTCAACTTTCTTTTTAATCCAGGGTCGTCCCCCCCCATTCTGCACTAAAATAGAGTTCAACCTTTTTATTTGTTCCCCCCCCCCCCCCAATTCTGCATTACGTTACCTCCCTTCAGTGGTCAGACCAGTTTCAGCCTGATGTAGCCTCGGGTTATTTGGATGCTGTTTTGCTGGGGACTTCAATTGCCTCGAACACTGCCTCGAACACTGAGAAAATCCAGAGTGGCGGGCAAATGCGGAAAGGGCACCTTCTGGTCATTTGCTCCGCGTTTTGGTCTAAAAGAGAGAGGTGATGAATACTATTCACGATTCCACGGCTGATACAGTTGGCAGGCCTTGTCTTGCTTCACACTCTGAGCGCGGTGTTTTTTAGCCCAGGGTCCGGTTTGAAAATTGTATCGCTGCACCGCTCTATATTTTCATCAGGCAACAAACAGGCCCTCCAAAGGGGGGGTGGGGGGATTCAAAAGATTATAAATAGATTGACTCCAAATTTTCAAGAGGCATTAGAAGGCTCTTCTTGGGGCTTATTTTTCAGCTTTGTTACGAAAGAGTTTTAAAGGAGAGATTAAAGAGCAACCGGATTAATCTCTGTGCCAGTCTGGAGTGAAAAGAATATTGCAGGGCAGGGACTTCTCGAAGCCGGGAGGAAATAGTGGCTTAGACAGGAAGGGGCTTACTGCAAAGACAGCCCCACCCAGTGCACCAAATCACATCTATCATGCCTTCCAGTGCGAAAGAGCAGCAGTCAGCGAGCGTGTGTGTGTGTGTGTACACACACAAGGAAGGGACCCACAAGGACTTCTGAGGGGGCGTCCCTTCCCTCACTATTTCCTCTTTCTCTTCCCCCATATTGTCTCCTTCCCTGTTTGCCTTCTCTCCTGGTGCCAACCATCCCTTTATCTGACTCCTGCCTTTAGCTATATTTATTTACTTCACGTATTCCCCACCTTTCTCCCCATTACTCCTTTCTCCTCTCCTACATTGTGTCCTCACAACAACCCTGTGAGGTAGGTTAGGCTGAGAGTGCGTGACTGGCCCAGGGTCCACCCAGTGAGTTTCCATAGCAGAATGGTGATTGGAACCTGGGTTTCCCAGACCCTAATCTGAAAATCTATCCCCTGCACCACAATAGCTTTCATGGGGTGACTGCTGTTGGACAATACCAAGCAACCTGGCCTGAGTGAGTCATGCAAGTTGCAGAGTAACAAGTTGGTTGCAGGTGGGCCTGGCCCGGATGAGTCCTCCTTCCAAGGCCTAAACAGCCCAGGAAAGGACTCAGGTCCCTCCTCGCTGCATTTTACTGACAGAAACAAGGTTTGAAGGCTGGCAATAGTGCGGTGGTTGCCTAATGACAGCCACTAAGAGAGCGTTCATTTCTTAAAGCTACAGATACCGAATTCTAGCATTTGGTGGTGTTTTAACCCCAATGTGTTTTCCCCTCTAGATTTTACTTATTTATTTTTGTTGTTATCATCCCAGTTATAGACTGGGTTTTTTCCTCAGGTTTGTCGTCTGGTCTGTCCATGGCCCAGTCTCTGGCTTTAAGTATCCATCGATGGGGCTATGTTGAGAATTAGATATACTGATACTGCACTATCAGTTTGGTGAAGTGGTTAGGAGCGTGGATTCTAATCTGGAAGAACTGGGTTTGATTCCCCACTCCTCCACATGCAGCTGCTGGTATGACCTTGGATCAGTTACAAGTTCTGTCAGAGCTGTTCTCTCATGAGCAGTTCTCTCATATCTCTCTCTGCCCCACCTCCCTCACAGGGTGTCTCTGGTGGGGAGGGGAAGGGAAAGGAGATTGTAAGACGCTCTGAGACTCCTTTGGGTAGTGAAGGGCAGGGTATAAATCCAATCTCTTCCTCCTCCTTCTTGTTTTGATTGTTTAGGTACCTTTTTCCTTTCAATGGCAAGGGAAGGGACAGTATCGATATTTATTTACATTTAATGTATATTTTACCTCACTTTTCTCCCCAGTGGGAATCCCAAGCAACTTACATTGGTTTCCCTTCCTCCCTTTGTCTATGCAACATCAAACCTGTGAGACAGGCTAGGTTGAGAGAAAGTGACCGGCCCAGAGTCACCCAGCGGGTTCTCATGGCGGAGTGGGGATTCCCCACAGGTCCAACACTCTAACCACTTCCCCAGTGCTATATATTGAATCACACCTACCTGATAATTTACCTTTGCATGGAGTGCCATGTTGTGTGACTTTCTCGAGAGCATCCAGTTTCTGAAAAATTGTTTTCCAAGGGCAATGTTAATTAGGCATCAATTAAAAATGTGCTATCTTAGAACATCTAATGATCTAACTTGGGTATCTAGGCTGTAGCAAAACCTATTTTGGGGCATTAGTGGGGCAGGCTGTCAGAACAACCAGATCAGGATTTAGTTCACAATTGTAGCATGAACAGGGTGTGGGGGGAAGAGACATAGGTAATGGTAGAGTATCCGTGCAGAAGGCCCCGGGCTCAGTCCCTGGCATCTTCAGTAACAGGGGCAGGTAGAAGGTGACGTGGAAGACCTCTGCCTGAGACTTCAGAGAGCAGCTTCCAGTCAGAGTGGACTATACTGACCTCCATAGACCAAGGGTCTCCCTTGATATAAGGCAGCTTCATGTGTTTATAAGTCTCTTGGGCAGTCTTTGCCTGTGATGCTAAAGAATATCTTCGAACCAGTGTTCCCTCTAAGCTGAGTCAGTGTGAGCTAGCTCACAGTTTTTTAGCCTCTGGCTCACACATTTTTGTCTTAGCTCAGGAAGGAGGGCCCCAGAGCAAACTAATGTATGCAGCAGCCAAATCGCTCGCTCACGACTTCAATGCCAGTAGCTCACCAAGTAGAATGTTTGCTCTCAATACTCCACAGCTTGGAGGGAGCATTGCTTTGAACCTGTGCTTTTTGTCTGCATGGCGTTTTACAGAGTTTCTTGATTAAAAAAAATAAACTCCCTGCTCCCAAGTGATGAAGAAGGTAGTGAAAGAAGTGATGGGAGGGATCCAGGTACCAAGGCATCAGAGCTGGATGGAGCTGTTTTGCTGTCCTGGACAAAAACTAATCTCCACCCCAACCCCTATTATGCAGTTCAGTTTCTGTATGTTGCATTTCCTCACTTACTTGCAGACTTATCCTTGTCATTCAGGCTTGCAACCTTCAGATGGGACCTGGAGATCTCCCAGAATTACAACTGATCTCCCAGACTACAGAGAAAAATGGCTACTTTGTAGGGGAGAGTCTATGGCAGGGGTGTTAAACATAAGGCCCGGGGGCCAGAACCGGCCGGTCCAGTGCTCTTATGCGGCCTGCAAGCATACAGTACAAGGGAGGGCACAGGAGACTGTTGGGGGGGGGGGCTGAGCCACATGGCGAAACAACCTCCTCTGTAGAGGTCAAGCAGCATAGGAGCCATCTGCTCAGTGCTGCACCGCTGGCTCTCCAGTCCGCCCATGTGGGCTTTCCTTTGCACCCCCCTCCC
>NW_015163169.1:106662-118398 GCF_001447785.1 Gekko japonicus
AGCCATCTGAGGGGGGAACATAGAGTTTTCCCCTCAGATGGCTGTGGCCCCGCCCCCAGCGTGCCTGGCGTCGTCACGTCACATCCGGCTGACGTGCACGCCGGGGTGGGGTTCCCCCCCGGGGCCCGATTCCACGGCGGCAGAAATTGGGCTTCCAAAGCGGGGGATTATCCGCCCCCCCAGGGGGATTTGGCAGCCCTACCTCCCCCCCTCCCGGTCAAAGGCCTCTTCCACCTTCTTTTTTTGCCCTCTTCTCTCAAAATTTTAGGCTTGACTCAAGTGAACCAAACCCTTCATGGGCTTGAATTGCAGCTGTCATCGTGCCCTCCGGCTTTTAAACCCTGGCCCACTTCTGACCTTGGACAACGTGGAACCCTTGGAGGGGCAGGCGGGAAACTTGGCAGTTTGGTTCTTAATCTTTTTTTGTTTTTTTAATTTAACACATGGCTCTTCTTTCTTTCCCCCCTATTTTATTTACCCTGCTTACTGTGTCTCTCAGTCTCCTTTTTTGAAATTAAACCTTTTTATTACTTTGTAATTTTAAAAAAACCCAGAAAAAACTTGAACTTTGGGGAGGGGGGATTTTGTACTTCTTTCCTGTGTAAATATTGGACTTTTTTGAGCTTTATTGTGGTTGTTAATTTGAAGTAATATAACAAATGAGTCCCCAGTCCCCAAATCTCCAGGAAGTTCCAGCAAGGCCATGCAGCAACCACAGCCAAGTGGGAGGGGAGGGAGAGGCGCAGCCTCCGCACAGCCTTGCTGGGTCTTCCTGCTCCTGCAGTCAGCTTTGAAAAGCTAGTTGCAGAAGCAGGAAGATCCGAGAAGGCCACTCCTCTCCCTCCCCTCCTGCAGGGGGCCAGGCATATTCTTTGGGGGCATGGGCATTGCCCTCATGTGCCCCCCAAGGCTACGGGCCTGGTATGAACAGAGATCAAACCTTTGCCCACAAACACGCCCCCCCTCCCAGTTATCTGTAACACTCCTGACAGTTGCAGGCTTGATAGCGGTTGTGACATGACCACATTTACTAAAGCTCTAAAGACAACCAGTGTGTTGTATTGGCTAAGGGCAGTGGATTGTAACCTGGAGGACCAGGTTCCCCACTCCTCCCCATGAACCCTGCTGGGTGACCTTGGGCCAGGCACAGTTCTCTCAGAACTCTCTCAGTCCCCCCTATCTCACTGTCTTAGACCATCTGTAGCAGGAGAAAAGAGCAAGAGTCCAGGAGCACCTTAAAGGCCGACAAAATTTGTGGCACTGCTCACGAAAGCTCATATCCTGCCACAAATTATGAGTCCTGTGGCACCTTTAAGACCAACAAATTTTGCACACAGAAGCTGATACCCAGAATTAAACTTAGTTGGTCTTAAAGGTGCCGCCGGACTCGAGCTTTGTTCTGTTGCTTCAGACCAACAGGGCTACCCACCTGAATCTGCCACAAATTCTGTTAGTATTTCGGGTGCTACTGGACTCTTGCTCTTTGGTTTGGTGTAGTGGTTAATTGTGTGGACTCTAATCTGGGAGAACCGGGTTTGATTCCCCACTCCTTCATTTGCAGCTGCTGGATGACCCAGGGCAAGCCATAGTTCTGTCAGAGCTGTTCTGAAAGAGCGATTATCGAAAGAGCTCTCTCAGCCCTGCCTACCTCAGAGGGTGTCTGTTTGGGGAGGGGAAGGGAAAGGAGTTTGTAAGCCACTCTGAGACTCCGAGTGAAGGGCAGGATATAAATCCAATATCTTCTTCTTGTTCTTGGATTGTTCTGCTAGGATTCTTAGGGTTGTTCTTGTTGTTGTTCTTCTTCTTCTACTACTAGTACTACTACTACTGCATCATAAGGTGCCTGTTGTGGGGAGAGGGCGGGAAGGAGACCACTTGGAGACTCAAGGTAGAGAAAAGTGGAGTATAAAAACCCTTCTGTTCTTCTTCTAAAGTTCCTGTTATTCAGTGGTATTTACACGCTGCCCAACTCTGTGCCACCACTTGAGTTTACACTAGTTTGGTGCCCGTCAGGCTTGGCACAGGGTCACTCCAGATATGCCAGCCTAACCCAGTGTTTTGGATTGTTCTGCTAGGATTCTTAGGGATGTCTGTAGATCTTTTTAACAGTGCCATTTTGTGTTTGGCTTCTAAATGGAAGCAGGGCATGCTGTTGCAAACTACATGAACATCCTGTGGAGCAGGAGAAGAACCTTCTACAGTTTCGTGGCATGGGCCTAAGAGATCCCAGGTGTGAGAATACATAGCTAGAAGCCTGTCCCTGTTTTCAGCCGTGCAGTGTTTAAGGCTGAGCGGATCGCCCGAGGCGGTTGCTCTTTCCCCGGCTGCTTATGAAAATAAAAAGGCCAAGAGAAGGTTGGTGGGCAGCAGCTTCCCAGAAAACTTGGACAAAGAACAGACGAGCTGTAAGCAGCGAGGTCTTGGCCGCGGTGCCTTTCCCCAGTTTTACCTAAGTACAAGGAAGTGCCTGTGTACAGGAGAGAGAGGGTGTGTGTGTCTGTGTCGAAGGGGTACACAAAGTTCCTCAGGAGGCGTGAGAGAGGCGTCTTCTGTGCCAGGCTGGAGGACTCTGCTGTGTCCACAAGGGCTGCCTTGATTCCTGTACACAAATCCAGCATTGGCCTTGCTTGTGGCTCGCACTGGCCACTCCGAGACTTTGGGCGATTTTACACAACCCACGTTGGAACAGAAATTCCCCTCTGCATTGCATGCTGCTTTCGCGTACTTTGATCATTAGGTTTTATGGTACCTTCTGCATAGATTTATGGCCATTCAGGGGTGACTTTACGGTCTCTGTGGCGTTGCCCTGCGGTATTTGAATGTGGTTTTGAGCTGCACTTTTTCCTCCCAGGGTGATTCCACATCTAGCATTCACTCCACATTTTCTCAACTGGGAGGAAAAGGTGCTGCTCAAAACCACATTCAAATACTCCAGGGCAACACCATACCGACTGCAAAGTCACCTCTGAATGGCCATAAATCTATGCAGAAGGTACCATAAAACCCGATGATCAAAGGAAGCGAAAGGGGCATGCAGTGTGGAGGCTACCATAAAATCCAATGATCAAAGAAAGTGAAAGCAGCATGCAGAGGGGAATTTCTGTTCCAACATGGGTTTCATAAAACAACAGAGGGAAAAGCCAGTGCAGAATCGCCCCCAGCTGAGGAATTGTGGAGCGAATGCTCGATGCAGAATTGTCCTTTGACTGAAGTCTGAAAGGCTGCAGATCAGCCTCCGCATTGCACCCGGAAGGGCGTTTGGGGATGGCCTTCAGGCTCTGCCTTGCTACTTCCACAGCTTTAGGCCCTGCATCCTTAACGTTTCTGTCCAGGCCGACAAGTGGCTTCTGGCAGGAAAAGTTCAGGCTGGCAGAAGGAGATGCAAGCAGGGATACGATGTGCTAGGAGCTGTAGAAGCTCCATGGAAATGAGTCTTAATAGTACAGAAGTGAAGGCCAGCAGACTGACTTATCTCTGAAAATCATAATGAAAACAGCCCTGCAAATAGATCAAGTTGGGTAGCCGCGTAGCAGTAGAGAAGAGCCAGAGTCCAGGAGCACCTTAAAGACCAACAACATTTGCGGCAGGGTAGCAGCTTCCGTGAGTTGCTGTATCTGAAGAAGTGAGCAGTGCCTCAGGAAAACTCACACAGGTCACCTTGCCACACATTTTGTTCATCTTTAAGGTGCTCCTGGACTCTGGCTCTTTTCTACAGCCCTGAAACTATCAGTGTTGAAATCTGCTTTTCAGGTTCGACATGAAGTTTTAGGTTTTCGTCTGCAGGTACCCAGAAGAAGCAAGAAAACCAGAAGGGCCTGACTCAGAGGGGTGCATGTGGGTTATTTCATGCATAGTTTCCGAAGATATTGTGCCACCGATGCTTCATCCAGTGCCCTGGTTTTCCAGGCTCAGTCCTTGAATGAAGCTCAGGAGATCTGTCAAAACAAGTAGCAGATCTTGGTGTGGCACCCAGGCCAAATCCTCACTTGCTAGCTGTGACAGGCCTTTTCTAACAACCGAGGGGACTCACACAGGCCTCCTATGATATTCGGAAACCAGGTTTGTTTCAAACCTTCCCCTCAGCTGTTCATAAGATGGCAAGTGTACAGGAATGGGTTCACTGCCCTGAGGTAAGTTTTGTGATGCACAAGTAGAATACGGAGGTAACTGAGGCAGGGTTAGTATGCAAAAACAGAGAAGATTTATTTATTTATAAGTTGGTTTTGAAGAACATGTGAGCAGCACAGCTCTCCAGGTCGTCAGAGGAGACACCTGGCTGAGCAGGCCCATAGCTACAGTGGGGCATTTCGGGTCCATGCCCCCCTTAAATACCAGCCACACCGTACAAGTTTAAATCACAGACGATGTGGTTTTTAAATAAATAATTAACCCCGGCGTTGCCCCAGCAGTGAGCCTGCAGCCAGCAGCCAGCTGCGCCAGCCCGGCCATGTGACCCAGCGGCTGGGGTGGTGCAGGCGCAGTGAGGCCACTACTGCCGAGAAGAAGAGAAGAGACTGGATTTATGCACCGCCCTTCACTACCCAAAGAAGTCTCAGAGCGGCTTACAAACTCCTTCCCCTTCCCCTCCCCACCACAGACACCCTGTGAGGTGGGCGGGGCTGAGAGAGCTCTGAGAGAAACTGCTCTTTTTCAAGAACAGCTCTTATCAGAGCTATGGCTTGCTCAAGGTCATCCAGCCAGGTGCAAGTGGAGGAGTGGGGAACCAAACCTGGTTCTCCCAGATTAGAGTCCGCGCACTTAACCACTACATAGGGTTGCCAGGATAGATCAGTGGCAGACAGGGGAGCTGATCTCTGTCAGCGGGAGATCAGTTGTAAAAGCGGGAGATCCCCAGGCCCCACCTGGAGGCTGGCAACCGTACCACTACACCAAACTGGCTTGCTGCTGGGGCAGCGCTGGGGTTAATTATTTAAAAAGCAAGTTGGCTCCCTTCTCTTGCCTCTGCTGGTCAGACTGATGGAGAAGAGCACATGCCATGGGGGTGGGGGGTGCAATTGAAATTTGTCTTCCAACCCCACCGCACCCGACTCTGAGATGTGACTGTGCAGTGGCAATGTTGTTATCAACATACATTTCCAGAAGAATTTAACTCGGAATGGGAGCAATTCACTTTATTATGAAATCTGAATGCAGCAATTTATCAATCTGACCTGAACACAATATAGGGGGGAGCCAAATGTTACCATTTTTATATTTATCATTATTTAATTGAACATAATAAATGCTATATTTAGTTGTGATTAGCTATAGCTAATTAACACATCAGTTATAAATGCTAATTAGGTCGCACTAATAGCATTGTTTAAATATAATAAAAGCTATCAGTTCATTATTACTGTTAAATAAGTATTGATCTAGGGAAGTGGTCTAGAGAAGAAGGCAACGAAGAAGATTAGGGTAGTGGAGCGTCTCCCCTATGAGGACAGGCTGCAGAGACTGAGATTTTTCAGTTTTGAAAAGAGATCTTTAATAGGGGACATGATAGAGATTTATAAAATGATACATGGGGTGGAGAGAGTGGACAAAGAAATTTTCTTCCTCTCCCAGAATACGCAAAATCCAGGGCATCCAGTGAGGCTAGGGCCCGCCCCCTAGAGGTTCTCTTCCGGAGCTCCGTACCTGAGAGCTCCCCCCCGACTAGAGCCCTGACTGTTAAACAAGTATTGATCTAGGGAGGTGGTCTAGAGAAGAAGGCAACGAAGAAGATTAGGGTAGTAGAGCGTCTCCCCTATGAGGACAGGCTGCAGAGTCTGAGATTTATAAAATGATACATGGGGTGGAGAGAGTGGACAAAGAAATTTTCTTCCTCTCCCAGAATACACAAAATCCAGGGCATCCAGTGAGGCTGGTCGATCCAGGATGGAAAAAAGGAAATACGTCTTTATACAGAGGGTAATTAAAATGTGACATTTATTCCCACAGGATATAGTGTTGGCCACAGGCATAGATAGCTTTAAAAGGGGGCTAGACAGGTTTCATGGTGGCCTATCAATGGCTAGCTACTAACTACGGTGACTAAAGGGAACCTCCCCATTCAGAGGTACTCAACTTCTGAATCCAAGTGCCAGGAGGTAACATTAGGAGAAGAAGGCCTTGACCTCTATGCCCTGTTGTTGGCCCTCCGGAGGAACTGGCTGGCCCCTGTGTGAGACAGGATGGTGGGCTAGAGGGACCCTCACTGGTCTGATCCAGCAGGGCTCTTTTTGTGTTCTTATCAGGGGAAGGCCTCGGCCTCTCTGCCCTGTTGTTGGCCCTCCAGAGGAACTGGCTGGCCCCTGTGTGAGACAAGATGCTGGACTAGATGGACCCCTGGGCTCTTATTTTCTTTAACTCTTGCTGGATTGTGGCATAACAATGTGCTATTATGTGTTGATTACGACATACACATGTCATCTTGCTATTTAATAAATACTTAAATTTTTTATATCCCATGTGTAGCCTTCCAGATGAATACTAAAATGATAATTATTATTACAGCACATTCTTGATGGTTTGTTGCTTAAGTAAAGACCATTACTAATAATATATTACTAATAGTAAAAGAGAGTCAGCATATATTAAGCACCATGAGTGGAAACCAAAGTTTACACTTTTCAAATTATTTAATAACAAGCAGGAGTCATTTTGTAGAAAAAGAGGTGCAGGAGCTCATTAGCATAACTCATTAGCATAACTTATTTACATATGCCACACCCTCTGACATCACCGGAAGTGTGTCAGAAGGCAACACCCACCGCTCAGGCTCCATTGGACTGTTTTGGATTGCTAGCTATTTGGGAGGGGGAGGGGGGAAGAGACGAGCGAGGCCCGGCAGCTACGGCCGCCGGGGCTCGCAACGGAGAGAAGGGGAGGGAGAAGAGACGAGCGAGGCCCGCCGGGGCTCGCAACGGGGAAGGGGAGGGGGGAAGAGACGAGCAACATTTTGTTGCGGGTCCACTCTTGTAATATTATATCAGTGATTCATTGTTTAATGTTGCTTTGTGAAAAAGTTTTGTTTGAAGTGATTTAGTATTAGTTTGGGTACCTATGGAGCCAAAAGGCAAGAAACAAATGTTGAAAACCTGATACTAGCAAGACAGCAAGTTTGTCAGTGTAATAATGATGGGAAAAAAATTAAGTGCATTGTGAGGTCACAGTACAGAAGGTGTCAAGCATGCATCAAGAGCAACATTGAACCTATAGCATCATAGCTAGATAAAAATGCTACTTCTGTTGTGGATATAAACTATCCTCTACCTCAGCCTGAAGTTGGCCTCTGTGTGGATCAAAAACCCCAGAGAATGGAGCCAGAGAGAGTATTTTTCTACAGACCTAGGACGACACCCACCACCACCACCACCACCGGTAGCAGAAAAAAATAAAAATTAAAAAGACTGAGATCCCGTGATGTTGCATTGTGAGATCTTGGGCGCCACTGTAGAGAAGGGAAAAACCTTTTTTACAAGGTTGGAATACAAAAACAGAGTCAGTTTCAAATAAACAGAGGTGGTTTTTAACGAAGCAAATGATGTTAACGACGTGCTCCGGAATGTCCTGTGTCGTTTCGACGTTCCTTCTTCTGAACAAGATTCTATAATTTCCAGCGTTTTGTCTCATCTGTAAGAGTAGAAATGAAGCCTGATGCTCACATATTTTTTCTTCACAGGCCAATAACAAAGCGCAATTGCTAGTAGAAAATTCATTTTGGGCGCGTTACAGTCAAATGGAAGGCCTTCTTGGCCACCCAGCAAGCGCCCATAGCACAAGTGGGGATTTTGACCTGGGTCTCCCAGATACTAGTCCTCCACTCTAACCACTATACCATACTGCCTTTCACTCTCTACATTGATACGGTCTACTTGAACTAGGGTTGGCAGGTCCCCTCACTGCTCTGGCGAGAGGATTTGGGGGCCTTCTGGGGGTGGGTGGGGATGTCGCACGGGGGACACTCTGGTTTTGGGGTAAGATGTAAACCTGGGATTAAACTATAGAGTTTGCCCGAAAACCAGAGCGTCCTCCGTGTGATGCCCCCAGTGCGATGACATCATATCCAACGTCCTTGTTTAGGGGCTGGTCCGTGGTGGAGAGAAGCCCCCCAAAGCGGGGGACCCCTGCTGGGAACTGGAGGCTGGCAGCCCTAGGTTGAAGGAGTGGGTAGACCTGGCCTTCCCTTGTCAGGCCTCTCTATGTCCGAGGTTTTTCCTCATGAGGTGCTTCGTTTAAAGGGGTCTTTGTCCCAACAAAGGGCAGAAGCCTCGGCACGTTACAAAAGAGACAGTTCCAGGAAGTCAAGGAAGACACAAGACCAATTCGATGTGGTTAAATTATGTAACTTTATTAGATTATGTTTAATTTTTTTTTTTAAGTCCACATTTTAACGCATTGTGTCAGTCGCCATCCGAGGCGGGGCAGCCGACCAATGAAGGCAGTGCAGAGAAGGCGAAAAACCTGCGTCCGCCAGGCCACTCTGGCCGGGGTCCCAGGGAAAAATTCCTTCTCGGCTCCAATGGAGGCAACCGACTCACAGTCTACACTGCCTGGTTAAAATGGTGGGCAGGGGCCTGGCCTCATGCCATCAGGTAGGGTTGCCAGCTCTGGGTTGGAAAACACCTGGGGACTTTGGGGGCGGGGTTTGGGAATGGGGCGGGAGGGACCTCGGCATGGTACAACGCCATCGAGTCCACCCTTCAAACCTGGCATTTTACCCAGGGGAACTGATCTCTGTCAGCTGGAGAGCAGCTGTTAAAGCGAGAGATCTCCAGGCCCCACCTGGGGGCTGGCAACCTGGCCATCAGGCCTCCCTCTGTCACCGCAGTGACACTGAGGAACTTGTTGGGCAGCCGTCCTCTTCTTTCTTCTCGCCACCGCTTCTTTCTTCGGCAGGCTGGCTCTCGTCACGAGAGGATCCCTCCTGGCTCCCTAGGGGGAGGGCCACAGGAGGATATGCTTGCTTGAGTGGCATCGGCGTCCCCCAAGGAGGGACCAGAAACGGTGGCCTTATAACAGGCACTGGTATTATGACCTGGGGGGGATTGGGACCATTATGGTCTCATCGGGATGGGTGTTGTGACGGTGGAAAGAGGCCGGGCAGCCCTCTAGCCTCATGCCCATAGGCAGGTGTGAGGCATGTTTTTTAAATATATATTATATATATTAATATTAGAAGATTTATTCGCTTATTCAATTAATTTGTACCCCACTGTTCTCCCCGCTGGTGTCCTAAAGCGGCTTCCATTGTTCTCCTCGCCTCCATTTTTTCCTCACAACAACCCTATGAGGTAGGGTTAGGCTGAGGATTATGTACTTATTTATGTATTTATTTATTTGATACCTTTATACCCTGCCCGTATCTCCAATAGGGACCCAAAGTGGCTTACAGCATCCGTCTCTCGGACCCCCAGAACATGATAGAAAAACCTATCTATTATTTAAAATCTTTTCAAACCAGTTTGTTTAAAACCTCTAAGACCTTGCAGAACTGAACAGAAAAATACTTGGTTTGATGGGGAGTGTAGAAGATATATCAAAAGAATAAGATCTAAACTTCGATTATTTAAACGTACCAACTCGCTAAGCCAAGTGACAGAGTGCATGGATCTGAAAAAGAGTTTGAAGACTCTGGTAAAATATAAAAAATGGTTCGCCCTTATTGAAGAGTGGAATACCCTTATTAGGGCTATAGAGAATAATGAGTCACAACTTTTCTGGAATATGGTCAATAGAGGTACCCAGGGGACATTAAATGTTTCCTCATGTATTCCTCCATCAGTCTAGGAACAGCAATTTACTGATATTTTTGCATTACCTTTTAGTTCTGATCCTGTGAGAGACCTGGTATAACCCCCTCAAACTGACCCTTGGCTTCCAGTACTCCCTGAAACAGTCAGTTGTCTAATTGAACAAATGCGCTCTGGAAAAGCCCCAGGCCACAATTTAATATCGGTAGACCTATTAAAAACCAATGTACCTTGGTGGAGTAATCTTTTAGCCACCCACTTTACTCAAATTAATATCACGGGTTTTGTCCCTGAATCTTGGAGGCATGCCATAATAGTCCCAATATACAAAAAAGGTTCTACAAATGACCCCGCAAACTATCGTCCTATCAGTTTGCTTTCATCAATTGGTAAACTATGCTGGTTTTCTAGTCCAAAAATTATCTAAAGTGGATAGAAGCAGAAGGTATTTTATATCCCAAGTAAGCAGGATTGATAAAGGGTGTCTCAACCATGGAGCACTGTCTTGTATTGAGTCATTTGGCTGACAAATATTCATCTTACACTGCACGCCGCTTGTATGTTCCCTTCATGGATCTGAAAGCTGCCTTTGACTCAGTCCTTAGGTCTCGGCTCTGGCTCAAACTAGCAAAAACTTCTATTGACAAAAGGTTGCTTTGGTTGATCTCCAAACTATATGAGAGTCCTACCGCTCAAATTCGCTGGGGGTTGGAGGGCCAGTTTACCAACACTATCCCCCTGTTAAAAAATTATTTTTTTAAAAAAACACAAAAGTATTATTACATTCAGCACTGCTACTAGTATGATCAACATATATACATTAAGTTAGAAAGGAATTTTTTTAAAAAGTCTCTGGGTATGGCCAGTCCTAATATACTGCCAATGCCCATAGCAAGTCTTCTAAAGACAGGATTGGATCTATCGTTCCTTTGGTGGGAGGCAGCGGATTAGCACCTGGAAGACCTGGGTTGGAATTCCCGCTCGGGCCATGGAAGCTCTCTGCGTGATACTGGGCCAGCCCACCCTCCAAATCAGCCATTTTCCTCCGGGGGAACTGATCCCTGCAGTCCGGAGATCAGTTCTAGTTGCAGGAGGTCTCCAAACCCACCTGAAGGCTCGCAATGGGTGCATGAGCCAGTCGGTAATTGCGTAAAGCTTCAAGAATTTTGTTGATCTGAGGTGAACGGTCACAGCGTGGAACGGGTTGTTTGGAATTGTTAGGAATATACAGTCAGTCTCTTCTTTGACAATGCTTGTGTGAAATGGGATTGTCATTTAGTTAGCTCGCCCGGAAGAGCAGAGGAGGCGGCCACCACATTTCCCTTTCATGGGAGACCATTGGATTACTTCGTAAATCAAGACTGACATTGTTGGCAGTTGGCATATGGTATTGATTTGTGGATACCTTGTCCGACCTGATCAGTTTGTATCTACATAAGAACAATCAGATGTTTTCTTTGCAAAGCGCCCCAGGCCTGCACACGTCGTGCTTCTCGCCTCCATTTTATTCTCACCACACCACCTGCGAACTAGGTCAGCCCCAGAGATGGCAATGGGCCCAAAGTCCTGGGAGGTCATTTGGATTGGGGATTCTCCCTTCCTCCTCAGGCACCGTGAGCACGAGAGAACTCTGGGGAGGGGGCGTGCAGGTCCAGGCGGACCCCTGAGCAGGGCTGCTGGCTGGCTCTGCCCCCCGTCCCCCCGGGGTTGCCTCGTTTTCGCCCACATATGGTCAGAGACAGGCCTCCAGCCTGCCTGTGGGGCCCTCTGCCCCCATCACAATGAATCCGGGCCACGTCACAATCCTCCATGTTTCCCCGAGTCATAATCCAGAGCCCCCATAAAAAGGACCACCACTTCAGCCCTCTCTGGGTGGGTGAAACACCTCTCCTTGGGAGGCAGCCCCGTAGCCAGGGTTTTTCTCACGAGGAGGAGCCCTCTGGGGCTCCAGACGGCGCTCTCCATCCCCTCCCCTCCCCTCCCCTCCCCTGCGCCGACT
>NW_015163169.1:118700-137805 GCF_001447785.1 Gekko japonicus
AACCAGGCAGTGTAGACTGTGAGTCGGTTGCCTCCATTGGAGCCGAGAAGGAATTTTTCCCTGGGACCCCGGCCAGAGTGGCCTGGCGGACGCAGGTTTTTCGCCTTCTCTGCACTGCCTTCATTGGTCGGCTGCCCCGCCTTGGATGGCGACTGACACAATGCATTAAAATGTGGTCATCTTTCTGTTTTAAAAAAGAATTAAACATAATCTAATAAAGTTACATCATTTTCGCGTATCACCTTGGTCTTGTGTCTTCCTTGACCTCCTGGAACTGTCTCTCTTGTAAAGTGCTTGAGGCTTCCGTCCTTTGTTGGGTCAAAGACCCCTTTAAACGAAGCACCTCGTGAGGGGAAACTGGGACTTAGAGAGGCCTGGCGAGGGAAGGCCAGACTAGCCACCCTTTCCCCAGACACTGCCAGGGCGGTGTGTGAGGGAGGGCCAGTGTGGTACGGTGGTGGCTGGAGTGGCAGGCTAGCACCTGGGGGACCTGGGCTGACATTCCCACTCGGGCCCTGGAAGCTCTCTGAGTGATGCTGGGCCAGTCATGCCCTCTCAGTCTCCGCTACCTCGCAGGATTGTTGTGAGGATAAAGAGACGTAGAGGAGAGTGATGTAAGGTGCTTTGTGTCCCCAGTGGAAAGAACAGCAAGGATATAAGGGAAATAAATGTAGAAAAGTCAGTTCTGTTGCTCAGAGGTCAAAGAACCTCTCCTCCGACTGAGGGGAGGCAGTTCTGAAGGGGGATACTACCTGATCCGAGAGGTGTGAGAAGCTGAGAACTGCAGGAGTCCAGGCAGCAGAAGTCCAGTGAGGGGGGGTTGTTGTGAGAAGAAAATGGAAGCGGGAAGAAGAACGTGTGCAGGCCTGGAGCGCTTGGCAGAAGGATGGGATAAAAACGGAGCAGACGGATATAGGAACCCAAGCGCCTGATAAGACACTGGCTTTTGAAAAGGAGTTGCTGTCACGTATGATCGCTTTCAAGGAGTCTCACAATCTATTTGTGAAACGCCCCCCAAAAAACAAGCTGGGAGGGAAGAGACGTTGGGGTTCACTGTCTTCTCCCCACCTTCCTGTCTCCTCTCCCGTTTCCTAGTGAGCCATTTCTGTCCCTTGGAGAAAGTGGCCAGTGGGGGCATCTCCTTCTCCCGGGGTGGGTGGGGGGCTTCCAGGCCAGTTGAACAGTGGGCTGGCAGGTCCCGAAACCCTCCGGCCACAGCTCTGGTTACGGCTTCTCTTTTGGAGTCCGTGATGCACCAGTGGACATGCTGCAGTCACAGGACCTTTGGAAGCATTGGTCTGGCCCAGCAGAGCTCTTCTTACGCTTGTCTGTTCTCAATAAAACGTCATCATTAAGGCATCTATCGATCATGATTTCCCCTCCTTCCTTTCTCTTCTTGGAAAGAACAAGAAACGAGCACCCGTCCTGGGTCTCCTAAGCACATCTCCAGCAACTCTCCATCAAGTATCATGAACGTCCAGTGAACCAGTAGATAAACAAAGGTGAAAGCCCTCCAAACCAAAGGGGGGAAATGCTGAAAAACAGAATTTTCATAAGAAAGCACAATACAGTCATTGGAATTCCATGGCTGGGTAATGATGGGTAGCTAGCAAACACCTGGTTGAAAAACGAATTCTTCAGAGAGCTTGCTGAATGTTGACTGCCATCTTTTGTTGTGTATCTTATCCCAAAAGGCCTTGACACCCCCCACCCCACCCGTGGCAATTTCTGTGGCTGACAAAGAACAGTGTTATGGGCTGAAACACCAGAAGAATGAATATGAAAAAAACAGAAAAGAGACTCACTGTTTGAAACACCAGAAGAATGAATATGAAAAAACAGGAAAGAGACTCACTGTTGTGTCAAAAATACGGCTGAGCAGAACGTTATAGGATTTTGAGGTATCATAATTGTACTGTACTTTATTATAAACAGGGTTGCATAGTCTGGGTTGGGAAATTCCTCAAGGTTTAAGGGGGATGGATGGAGAAAAAGAGCTTATAATCTCCTTCAGGTCCCCACAACAGGCACCTTGTGAGGTAGGTGGGGCTGAGAGAGTTATGAGGGAACTGTGACTGGCCCAAGGCCACCCAGCTGGCTTCATGTGGAGGAGTGAGGGATTAAACCTGGTTCTCCCAGTTAGAGTCCGCCACTCTTAACAACTACACCATGCTTGGTCCCAGGGGATGGAGCCCAGGAGGGTGGGGATGTGATGTGATGGAATCATACAATGTTAGAGTTGGAAGGAACCTTGCAGGTCATCTAGTCCAACCCCCTGCACTCTGCAGGAGCATAGCCGAAAGATTGCCCTACATACCTACAACATACCCAAAACATGTTCGTCCAGCCTCCACTTGAAAACGTCCCACGAAGGAGCACCCACCACCTCCCGAGGCAGACTGTTCCACTGCTCAACCACTCTTACAGTTAGGAAGTTTCTCCAGATATTTAGCCGGTAACGACTCCCTTGTAATTTCCACCGATTAGACCTAGTCTTGCAATCCAGAGCAAGAGAGAATAGATTCACTCCATCTTCTACATATCAATCGTGTCCCCTCTAATCCTTCCATTTTCCCAGGCTAAACATACCCAACTCTTTCAGCCTTTCCTCATAAGACTCGGATTCCAACCCTCTCACCATCCTGGTTGCCCTCTTCTGGACACGCTCGTTATACAGCCCACCCTCCAAATCAGCCATTTTCCTCCAGGGGGAACTGATCCCTGCAGTCTGGAAATCAGTTCTAGTTGCAGGAGATCTCCAAACCCACCTGAAGGCTCCCAATGGGTGCATGAGCCAGTTGGTAATTGCGTAAAGCTTCAAGAATTTTGTTGATCTGAGGTGAACGGTCACAGCGTGGAACGGGTTGTTTGGAATTGTTACGAATATACAGACAGTCTCTTCTTTGACAAAGCTTGTGTGAAATGGGATTGTCATTTAGTTAGCTCGCCCGCAAGAGCAGAGGAGGCGGCCACCACATTTCCCTTTCATGGGAGACCATTGGATTACTTCGTAAATCAAGACTGACATTGTTGGCAGTTGGCATATGGTATTGATTTGTGGATACCTTGTCCGACCTGATCAGTTTGTATCTACATAAGAACAATCAGATGTTTTCTTTAAAAAGTGCCCCACGCCTGCACACGTCGTGCTTTTCGCTTCCATTTTATTCTCACCACAACACCTGCGAACTAGGTCAGCCCCAGAGATGGCAATGGGCCCAAAGTCCTGGGAGGTCATTTGGATTGGGGATTCTCCCTTCCTCCTCAGGCGCCGTGAGCACGAGAGAACTCTGGGGAGGGAGCGTGCAGGTCCAGGCGGACCCATGAGCAGGGCTGCTGGCTGGCTCTGCCCCCGTCCCCCAGGGGTTTCCTCGTTTTCGCCCACATATGGTCAGAGACAGGCCTCCAGCCTGCCTGTGGGGCCCTCTGCCCCCATCACAATGAATCCGGGCCACGTCACAATCCTCCATGTTTCCCCGAGTCATAATCCGAAGCCCCCATAAAAAGGACCACCACTTCAGCCCTCTCTGGGTGGGTGAAACACCTCTCCTTGGGAGGCAGCCCTGTAGCCAGGGTTTTTCTCACGAGGAGGAGCCCTCTGGGGCTCCGGATGGCGCTCTCCATCCCTGCCCCTCCCCTCCCCTCCCCTTTGCTGGCTCTGAGTTTTTCGCCCAGACAGGCGCTCGCCGCTCCCCTCCCCTCCCTGCCATCGCTACCCTGTGTCTCTGGACGAGCTCATGCTTCCATTGAGGCACACTATCCCGGCTGCGCATTGGATGGGGGGCGCCGCCCTCAGCCCCCACCGCTGGCTACGGCCCCTTCGAGAGATAACTTCCTCCCAATCCTGCCTGCTTGTGGGGACCCGGAACAGAAGCCTCTCATTAGGAGAGCCACGATCAAGCCCCCCCGGCAGGAATAATGGAATGCAAGAGGGCAAAGGACCTCTCCTCTGAGGGGTAGCTTTGTCCTCCAGCACCTGGGAGGAAAAGGTTGCCAATCTCCGGTTGATGGCTGGAGATTTGCTATTCCAGCGGATCTCCAGGGAATAGAAAATAGTTCACCTGGAAATCTGAGGCCCCTCCGCTCCCCAAAGCCCACCCTCCTTCGGCTCCAACCCCCCGTTTAACCTCCACAGGTTTTCAAGGCAAGAGACAAACAGATGTGGTTTGCCATTGCCTGCCTCTCCGCCCTAATTCGACGGGGGGGCACCGCCCTCAACGCTCCCCCCTCCTGATCTCCTCCCACTTCCTGCCTGACTGTGAGGACACTCCGAAGCCTCTCATTAGGAGAGACAACCTGCTGAAGAAAGAAGCCTGCGCAGAGGGGCGCTCTCTCTCACTAGGAGAGGCAACTTGCCGAAGCCAGAAGACCACGGCCCCTGGCCGGAAGAAGGGAGTGCAGCAAGAGGGCTCCCTCAACGCCCCCCCCCCTCCGCTGGCTATGGCCCTGTGGGGAGGCCAGCCCCTCGTCCCGCTTGACTGAGGGTCAAGTCAGTCTCCTCTCACTCGGAGAGGCACCCTGCCGAAGGCGGAAGACCACGGCCCCTGGCAGGCCTCTGCCCACCATTTTAACCAGGCAGTGTAGACTGTGAGTCGGTTGCCTCCATTGGAGCCGAGAAGGAATTTTTCCCTGGGACCCCGGCCAGAGTGGCCTGGCGGACGCAGGTTTTTCGCCTTCTCTGCACTGCCTTCATTGGTCGGCTGCCCCGCCTTGGATGGCGACTGACACAATGCATTAAAATGTGGTCATCTTTCTGTTTTAAAAAAGAATTAAACATAATCTAATAAAGTTACATCATTTTCGCGTATCACCTTGGTCTTGTGTCTTCCTTGACCTCCTGGAACTGTCTCTCTTGTAAAGTGCTTGAGGCTTCCGTCCTTTGTTGGGTCAAAGACCCCTTTAAACGAAGCACCTCGTGAGGGGAAACTGGGACTTAGAGAGGCCTGGCGAGGGAAGGCCAGACTAGCCACCCTTTCCCCAGACACTGCCAGGGCGGTGTGTGAGGGAGGGCCAGTGTGGTACGGTGGTGGCTGGAGCGGCAGGCTAGCACCTGGGGGACCTGGGCTGACATTCCCACTCGGGCCCTGGAAGCTCTCTGAGTGATGCTGGGCCAGTCATGCCCTCTCAGTCTCAGCTACCTCGCAGGATTGTTGTGAGGATAAAGAGACGTAGAGGAGAGTGATGTAAGGTGCTTTGTGTCCCCAGTGGAAAGAACAGCAAGGATATAAGGGAAATAAATGGAGAAAAGTCAGTGGAATCCCCATCCCCACTTGTGCTATGGGTGCTTGCCGTGTGGCCAAGGGTAGCCTGAAGCTGGCAAGCCTGTGTCTGCCTCTGGCAATGGCAAGCATCTGACCTTCTCTTCTCTACAGTGACGACCAGTATCTCAGAATGCAACATCATGGGATCTCGTATTCTTAATTTTTCAACATTTTCTGCAACTTGGAGTGGGGGGGGTGTCCTCCCAGGTCTGTATAAGAATACTCCCTATTTGTGTCTGGCCCCGTTCTCTAGGTTTTTTGATCCACACAGAGGCCAACTTCAGGTTGAGGTAAAGGATAGTCTGTATTCACAAATGGAAGTAGCATTTTTATCTAGCTATGATGCTGTGGGTTCAGTGTGGCTGTTGATGCATGCTCGACACCTTCCGTACTGTGACCTCACAATGCATTTAATTATTTCATCATTATTACGCTGGCAAACATGCTGTCTTGCTAGTATGAGGTTTCCAGCATTTGTTTCTTGCCTTTTGGCTCCACAGTTACCCAAACTAATACTAAATCACTTCAAACAAAACTTATTAGAAAGCAACATTCAACGATGAATAATTTAATATTATTTTAAATACAAACATATTTAATATAGTTTTGTCCTTTAAGTCATTGCTATTAGGAATAATAACAGCAAGGCAGTGAACATCTATTAATCATCCTTGTGAATAGAAGGCAGAATTTCACAGACATTTAAAACCCATCATTTTATAAGAAGTTGGTAATACTTGTTATGAAATAATTGAAAAGTGTAAACTTTGGTTTCCACTCATGGTGCTTAATGTATGTTTGCTGCCTCTCTATTACGGTTACTATTAGTAATATGTTATTAGTAATGGTCTTTACTTAAGCAACAAACCGTCAAAAAAAATGTTTTATCCTAAAATACCCATCTGGGTCTCACCTATCGAGGCCTTTGTAAAGCCGACTTTTATGTTTGAAAATAAAAGGGCAACCTATGAAATGTTATTGTATGAGAACAATGAGTTAAAATCGATTGAGGCACTACGAGCAATGAATATAAACCTTACATGGTGAGAGATTTCATAACTTCAATCAAGATTTACTAAAGACAAAACAATGAGTTTTTATCGTTCAAAAACAGATTTAGATAAAACAAGAGGGGGACCCGCGATACTTGCAGGGGGGGGGAGAAGAGCTCCTCTCCTCCATCCCCTCCTTAGTCTCCCCGAGGCGTCTGCGTCGGCGAGGCCGGTCCTCCCCCCCGCCCGGCTCCAAGGCGGCAGCGGCGGAGAGGCCGGTCCTCCCCCCCCTTTGCCGGGCTCGGCGGTGGCGGTGAGGCCGGTCCTCCCTCCCCCGCCCACCCGGCTTCGAGGCAGAGGCGGAGAGGCCGTTCCTTCCCCCCCCTTTGCCAGAGGAGGCGGCAGCGGAGGTGGTGGTGCGGCGGCCGCGAGGCCAGCTACAGAGCGTTCCCTGCGCATGCGCAGGGGATGCTCTGTCACTTTCGGGGGGATTTAAACATCCCCCCCAAAAAATTTTTCAACTTTTTCGATTTTTGTGCACACGTGGGGACTGGCCCACGTGTGCACAAACCTCCCCCTCCCCCCCAAGTGCCCCCGGAGCGCTGATTTAGCGATCCGCACTCAGGGGGCAACTTGGCTATTAGATATATAGATATGGCTATCAACCTCCGATAAGCTGATTCAAACGTTGTATAATTTCTTACTACATGATGTAATGCAAGATGAAATAGTTAAATCTTCAATGGTTGTATGGATGCAGGATATAGGATATAGCCTGAACATAGATGAATGGTCAAAAATCTGGAAAGCAGTTAAATTACTAAGATCAACGTCGTATAAAGAAAATATATTTAAAATGTTTTATAGGTGGCACTGGTCACCGGATAGGATGGCCAAATGTTACAAGGAGGTATCAAGAAACTGTTGGAGGTGCAAAAACAACATAGGTACATTCTTCCACATTTGGTGGCGGTGTGAGAAAATTTATAAGTTTTGGAAAGATATTAAACAGCTAATATTAGAGATTATGGATATAGATTTACATCTGTTACCAGAAATTTATTTGCTAAATATAATACCAGAAGGGTTTGGGCATGATGATACATGTATTTTGTCATATATCCTTACTGCAGCGAGAATTCTTGTTGCTAAATGTTGAAAGGCAGAGAAATTACCCACTAGAGAAGAGTTGGTTACTAAAATATCTGAACTTGCAGAAATTGATAAATTGAATATGATACTTACAGGAAAAGATGGAAAAGCTTTTCAAAAAAGATGGTATAGAGTAGAGTTAACAAATGGTCCGGAAAGAATGTTTAACGTAAACTCCAAAAAATTAGTTGTGTACTGTATTTTTGCTTTTGTAACATAAAAACCTACAAATAAATTCAATTTTAAAAAACATGCTGTAATAATAATTATTGTCATTTCAGTATTCATCTTGAAGGCTGTGGAGACAACACATGGGATATAAAAATTTAAAACATTTAATAAATAGTGTTTTTGTAATGTGCTGAGGAATCTGTCCTGCGTTGGGACAGTGACTTCTTAAAATGAACCACCTCATAAGAAAGAACCGGGACTTAGAGAAGCCTCATAAGGGAAGGCGAGGCCTACCCACCATTTCAACCAGACTGTGCCAGTATGGTGTGTGAGGCAGAGCAGAATCTGGGAGATCTGTTTAAATACCCAACTTTTGCCATGGAAGCTTGCTGGGTTGCCTTGGGACAATTGCAGTCTGTCAGCCTAATGGGAGGTGGGTGAGAGCTGCCTCGGTGCTTCCGCTGCCGCCGTTCTTGCTGCACGCACAGATCCCGGAGGCCGGGACACTGCTGGAAATCACAATGCGTAGCCTCCCTCGAGTCTTCTGGGGTGCGTGAGTGAAATTTCTGCTGGAAATCTGGTGTATTCATTGTATCCAGGGGTGGATCTACTGTGAAATTAATGACGCTTAAGCTTCAGGGTCCCTAATCCCACCCCCTTTTTTAATGAGTGACTGTTTCAACAAAATTGATGGAGGTTTTTTAAAGTGTTTGTTATTAAAATAAGGCTATTTTAGCGACAGAATCATAAGCCAATGGGTTGAAGTCCTTAATGTTGACCTTAGGATATGCTCCGATACCCATTTCGTATGGCCTCAAAATGTCCCTGTGATTGGTCAGATTTCAAGATTGTCTCGGGGGACTTGCAGCAGCCGAACCCCCAGCTGTCTGGACTCACCGAGCTTGCCAGAATCGATTCATAGCCTACGTTTTGGGCCCTTTTCAAGGGCTCCACCCCACCACCCCGTTCTCCACCGTTTCGGCCTCGAGGTCTTTGCCAAGGGCAGGAAGGCTCTTTGGACCGTGTTGGATCTTGCCCTGTTGTTGCTGGTTGAGAAGGGGGCCCCAGAACAGTTGAACCTTCAGGGTCCCAAAAATGTAGATCCGCCACCGATTGTATCTTTTATTTTTTTAAAAAAAAATTCTTAATTTTGTGATGTCATGCCCCACCAGTTCCCCCAGTGGCCCCCCCCCCGAATTTTCTGGCTACGGGCCTGTGTCTGAGGCACATAGGTTGAAGCTAGTTACGGCTTCAGAGTGTGGTTTCAATTTTCTTTAATGCTTTCTGGCCCAGAGAGGCGTTTACTGACTAGCCTCTGGGTGGGCTCCTCTCTGTCACATACAGCATTCCACCCACACCGGCCGGCCCTTTCCCAAGAGTCAGACAAAACAGTACAGGGTCTGCTCAGCACCAGAGACAGGCCGAGCAAGCAGGCACTCTGTTCTCTCCCAGAGGTAGAGCGCGACCAGGCAGAGCTATCCTTCACACTGTCTGCTGTTTTGCTATCACGGCCCCTCTCCCTCAGGCAGACCTGAACTCAGCCCCTGCTGTGTTTCCGCCAACGCTCCTTCCCCCTTCCTGAAAGGTGATCACCTCAGCTGAGTGGCTGTTTTCCCCTTCAGGGCAGGACAGCCTCCTGTCCGTCACAGGAACCTTCAGGTTCAAGACCCACTGCGGGCTTAAATCCAGACACCGTCTTGTTGGCTTAGAGTAGCTGGTTCAGCATCCTGCCTGCCTCATCCTGTGACCGTGCCAATTCAAGCCAATCCTGAATCAGGAACAGATTGGCTCTGTGATAGGGTTGCCATCTCCAGGTTGCAAAATTCCTGGAGATTTGTGGGGTAGAGCCTGGGGGGGGGGGTTGGGGAGCGGAGTGATCTCCGCAAGGTATAATGACATGGCATCTACCTTACAAAGCAGCCTTTTTCTCCGGGGAACTGATCGCTGTAGTCTGGAGATCAATTGTAGTCCTGGGAAATCTCCAGGCTGCACCTGGAGGCTTGGAACAGGCCAGTTTGGCTGAGAGCCAGTTTGGTGCAGTGGTTAGGAGTGTGGACTCTACTCTGCGAGAACCAGGTTTGATTCCCCACTCCTCCACATGCAGCTGCTCTCCTCCTCCTCCTCCTCCTCCTCCTCCATCTAGTCTTGCTTTTTGAGAAGGGCAGTGGCCTTTTAAAAGAAGAAGAAGAAGAAGAGATTGGATTTATACCCTGCCCTTCACTCAGAGTCTCAGAGCGGCTTACAATCTCCTTCCCTTCCTCTCCCCACAACAGACACCCTGTGGGGTGGGTGGGGCTAAGAGAGCTGTAAGAGAACTGCTCTTGAGAGGACAGCTCTGAGAGAACTGTGACTGACCCAAGGTCACCCAGCTGGCTGCATGTGGAGGAGGAGTGGGGAATCAAACCCGGTTCTCCCAGATTAGAGTCTGCCGCTCTTAACCACTGCACCAATTACATCCTGTTCTGTGGGCTCCAGCCTTTCTTTGATAGAGATGAACTAAGCATCCTGATCTGTGCTTGTGTAACATCCGGGCTCAGCTGCTTTAATGGCTTCTCCGTGGAGTGGCCCTTGAAGACAATTTGGAAGCGGCATCAAGTTCATGATCCTGCCCCCTGCTTGTTAATGGGAAATGTATCTGACATGTGATGTGCTGATTTGTGCTGGCTTGGTGGGCTGGCTCTGTACTTCTGGCATCAATTCAAGACTTTGGTTTTGACCTCCATGGCCCAAAGATGACATTTTAAAGGGATTACATCCGGCCTCTTTACATCTGGCCACTGGTTATGGTCAGCAGGTCGAGCTCTGCCCTGCAAGTTTTGGTGGCTGGATGGAGGATCTTTTCCCTCAGTGGTCTCTAGGTTTGGGATGAGCTTCCAGTGATTCCGCACTAGACCTTAAACCAGGGGTGTCAAACATGCAGCCCGGGGCCTGTTTGCCGGAGGGCTTCCATCAGGCCCGCAGTGGAACTGGCCGTCTCCTGCTTCCAGTTCTGCTGCTGCTGCTGCATCATCGCTTGCTTCGCCAGACTCTCTTAATCACTCAGCCATTTCATGTTTTCACCTGGATCCTAGATGCAGAACTCTGAGCATGAGATTTCTGTGGTGAATGTCAATAAATCAAAACTAGCTTACAGAGCTAATGTTTTAAGCATGTTTTTATTTAAAGTTAAAAAAAAAAACCCTTTGTGTTTGTGTCCTTATAAAGTTTATATCTCTGCTACCTGGCATGACGTTTTATGACACACGTGGCCCGGGGGCCCAACAAGGTCTCATTTATGTCAGATTCGGCCCTCATAACAAATGAGTTTGACACCCCTGCCTTAAATCCTGGTTCAACCCCGTCCCTGAACTTACATTCTACGCTACACTCGAGTTCACCCCTGGAGTTCACCCCTGTAATTATCTCGGGGTATTTTTTGTTTCCACATTACATTGAGGTCACCCCGGTTTCACCCCACACTTGTTCTGGGATAAATGGATGCTGTTATAACCAGGGATAAATGCAAGGTATTGTGTCGCGAGTTGAGCTCTGATAAAACCAGGGATGAGATCCAAGTGCGGAAAGGACCCAGGAGAGGTTGGCAGATGTTCTTCTGCAGCATTTGGAAGACTTTTTTTTAAAAAAAACTTTGGCTTGTATTTGGCTGACAGCTGTCCTTTTCCTTACAGTTGCTGCATTGTTTTTATTCTGCATTGTTGGGCACTGTGTTTAATTGTGTGTGTGTGTGTGTGCAAGCTTTGTGAGCGTCTTTGATTGCTTGGCAGAGAAATATTTTAAATCTTCTTCTTGTGTTGCAGATTGGAAGGATGTGGGCTGAGAGAGTGGGGGGGGGAGCTCATTTAAGGTCACCTTGTCAGCTGATGGCCGAGGCCTCCATCCTCACGGCGAATGTTTTTAACTGCTGCTGTAACCCAGCTCACCATCGAGAGACACCAGTCTCCAGGGGCATTTCTAATCAGGTTTCTATCAGATCAATCTCAGTGATCACGAGGGCTAGAAACTTGCTTTATAATATTTTTTTAAGGGCAGCCAAGGTTACAAGTGTCGGTTGGTTAAGCACTTCCGCTAATGAAATGGTGGCCTGCGAGCATCGATTCTGAAAGCAAAGTGATATCCCCCCCGCTTTTTTTTCCTATACAGCAGCACACTTGACTACATTTATGCAGCGGGTCCTTGGAAATAAGCAGGTGAATGAATAAATAAATTCGCTCCCCCCACCCCACCCCCGTCTCAGGCTTGAATAAATATTTTGTTCAGGCAGCTGTCATTGAAGCTTCGCCTGTCGTAGAAAAATGCTGAGGGAGAGGAGGAGGAGGAGGAATTGATTTTGCTCCAGCTTGAATAGGGCAAAGTGGCTCTCAGCGTCCACACGTGGTAGCGCACTCCCATTATCGGGGTAAATGGGGGGGGAGCAGCGTGTGGGGAGGACTTCTCGAAGAGGCAGCATGAGCTGCGTCGTCGCAGTGTGCCCTGGCAGGGAAGCGTATCAGTGATTAACTGAGCTGATGGGCGTTTGGCTCCTTCATTTTCCATCACTGTGATATGGTTGGTCGGTCTGTTGGTTTGCCGTGGGAGGGTGCAGTGTGAAGTACGGGGGTGGGGGTGGGCACACAGTTGTGCAGACAGAGTGACACCGCTTACAGGGCTCCCAGGGACCTGCTTAGTCATTTGGTGTAGATTTGTTCCCTCTAAGCTGTGGAGTCTTGTGAGCAAAAATTCTACTTTGTGAGCCGCTGGCATTCAAGTTGTGAGTGAGCGATTTGGCTGCTGCATAAATCAGTTTGCTCTGGAGCCCTCCTTCCTGAGCGAAGGCAGAAATGTGTGAGCCGGAGGCTAAAAAACTGTGAGCTGGCTCACACTAACTCAGCTTAGAGGGAACACTGGTTAGGATGCAGACTCTAATCTGGGAGAACTGGGTTTGATTCCCCATTCTCCACGTGCAGCTGCTGGTGTGACCTTGGGTCAGTCACAAGTCCTTTCAGAGCTGTTCTCTCAAGGTCAGTTCTCAAGAGAGCTGTCTGTAGTGGGGAGGGGAAGGAAAAGGAGATTGTGAGCTGGTCTGAGACTCCTTCCGGTAGCCAAGGGCAGGGTATAAATCCAATCTCTTCTGCTTCTTCCTTTCCTGCCTGTTGAGAGCCAGTCTTCGTGTTCCACGTCCTTGTGTTGGATGGGGAATAGATATAAGGACGTTGTGTCAGACAAGCCCATGGGTTTTTGTGCATCCTTGATGCACCCCATCCCTTCTCTGCTTGTGATCGCAGCACATGGTGAGAAGCATCTTTAGTCTCCTCCCCATGCTGATTTTTAGATCATCAAACTGCCCTGTGAGGCTCCCATTGGCTTTGTCACAAAAATCATAGGAGTTACATGTAATGTTTGCAGCAGTGCCAATAGCACCTCCGTGAGTCAGTTCGAAGATGTAAAAATGGTGTGTGAGGAAACAAGGACCAGTGTATGTTGGGGGGGGGAGGCAAAAACTCCTGTTTCACATCTAACATAAAATCCTTGTGTCATCATCGTGGGTATCTTCTCCACTGCCAGCAAATCCCCCCCTCCCCCCAGTGTATATTCTGAAATGTGTTGGGAATACATATTGGCTTCCTACATAGCTGTTTGGTAGGATAAATCCTTTCACAACTGCGTAGATGAGCTGACTGAGAGGAACCTACACATTCAGAGGAACTAAGCCTCTGAATCCCAGAGCCAGGAGGCAACATCAGGGGAAGGCCTTGGCCTCTATGCCCTGTTGCTGGCCCTCCAGAGGAATTGGTTGGCCTCTGTAGACAGGATGCTGGATTAGATGGACCACTGGTCAGATCCAGCAGGGTTCTTCTTATGTTCTTATGGAAGGCCTCAGTCTCTCTGCCCTATTATTGGCCCTCCAGAGGAACTGGTTGGCCCCTGTGTGAGACAGGATGCTGGACTAGATGGACCACTGGTCTGATCCAGCAGGGCACTTCCTATGTTCTTATGAAGGCATTGGCCTCTATGCCCCATTGTTGGTTCTCCAGAGGAACTAGTTGGCCACTGTGCGAGACAGGATGCTGAACTACATGCCGGACTATTGGCCTCATACAGCAGGGCTCTTCTTATGCCATTATGACTGTATTCATGCCTTTTGGACTTGCAGTGCTGCTGCTTATGGGATGGGAGCAGCCAGTCAAGTTCAGACATGACACGGGGAAGAGCTGTGGCTCAGTGGTAGGGCATTTGATAGGCACGCAGAAAGTCCCAGGTTCAGTCCCCAGCACCTCCAGTAAGGATCAGGTTGAAGGTGATGTGAAGGGCTTCCGCCTGAGACCCTGGAGAGCCACTGCCAGTCTCAGTAGATAATATTGACTTTGATGGACTAGTGGTCTGACTTAATATAAAGCGCCTTCGTTTGTTCATGAGTTCAAGAGCCAGCGTGGCACAGTGGTTGGTGTTGGAGTAGGATTTGGGAGGGCCAGGCTCAAACCCTGGCTCTGCCACGGAACATCTTGGGCCAGTCACACACATCTCTCAGGCTAATCTACCTTACAGGGTTGTTGTGAGGATAAAATGGAGGAGAGGAGAACAAAGTGGCTAAAAACTGGTGTAAGCCACTTTGGGTCCCCATTGGGATGGAAAGTGGGATGTAAATGAATTAAGTAAACGAGTCACTAGCCAGTGTTCCCTCTAAGATGAGTTAGTGTGAGCTAGCTCACAGTTTTTTAGCTTCCATCTCACACATTTTTTTTTCTCGGCTCAGGAAGGCTGGCTCCAGAGCAAACTAATTTATGCAGCAGCCAAATCGCTCGCTCACAACTTTAATGCCAGCAGCTCACAAAGTAGAATTTTTGCTCACAAGACTCCACAACTTAGAGGGAACATACAAAGCTGAGGGTTAGCTGAAGCAGCCTTAGGCAATTCTGATTTTTCTGGACTTTGAGGATATTTTTTCACATATGAGGCTGAAAGCAGTTCTTTGCTTCCATCAGTTTGCATTGGCCAGAATGCTCATTTGCATTACAAACGCCTTTTTCTCATTGCTGGCCATCAGATATTCACCAAAGGCCCAGAGATGATGTACAGAAAACATTCTCCATTGTGCATCACATCTTTGGACTTGCCATCTGCTATTTCCTCCTTGTCCTCCCAAAATGTACAAATCCCTAAAAGAATGAGATTTCCATAAAGACACCAGAAGCATCCACGGGCAGGAAGTGAGCTTTTGCAGAAACTGCCCTGAACTTTTCAGTATTCAGGAGAGGAGAGGTAAAAGAAGCGTTCTTTTCCTGGCCTTGACGGACCACAGTGGTGGTGATCCATTCTGTCAGGCCTTTATGTCCTAGGAGGCAGCCGATTTCATGACTTAACTGTGGCCCTCAGGAAGCATCAGAACTTGGTACTGTCATACTAGATGTCTTTGCTGAGTATAATACTGGCACGGAGCTGATGAGAGAGGAGCCATAAGCTGTGTGCTGTCTTGGCTGGCTGCCACAGAGACGACACACTGGAAAGACGGTCCGGAATCGAGGTAAGCCACAGAGCCAGAGGTCGGATAGCTGGGAAGTCAATTCAAGGTTGCAGGTTGCAAGGACAAGGAGCGACTGCTACACAAACGCAGAAGCAGGTCTGAGTGAGCAAAGTTACTGCCACATTGAACCAGGTGCACTGAGTGCTTTTGAGCAGGTCCTTCCTTCCCTGGGGTTGAGTCTGCAAAGGCTTACAGCTCCTCCCATTGCCTCTGCAGGAGCTGGAGCCTGGCACTCCTTCTTCGCTCCTGCATAGTCAGCCTCTGGCATGCCCGACGTCTGGGGCACTCAGGAGAACTCGGCGGGGAGCCTGGCCTTGGGGTGTCTGCAACTGGGGGTGCTGGGCCAGGCGCAAGATCGGCCTCTCCTTCTGGCCACACTTCCTGTGCAGCTGCTGGGGACTCTTCCTCCTCCAGTATTTTTTTTAAATTATTTTCTCAAAACTACAAGAAAATGGGGAAAGGGAAACTATAAACTACAGGAGAAAATAAAGATAAACCACTAAAAACCCAAGAGGTGGTGGTCATATAATGATTACAATAAAATAGCTTTAAGTAAAAAAAAAGTAATTTGTTACATTGAAGGTGATCACTAAAATCGCTTAGATAATTCAAGTCCAGGTATTCTGACTTAGTAAGAATATTACAAAAGAATGATTAAGTAATAAGAGTCAAAAGTTAAACTTCAGAGAGAATTAGCATCTCATTTGCCTCTTCTTTCCCTCAATTGATATCCTTGCTTGGGGGCAACTGCCCCACATTCCGAATCTGAGTCTTCTCCAGTAAGTGCTTCATCATCACTCCCTTTGTTGCTCTTCTCGTCCTCTTCTCCTGTTGGATCCAGCTGTTGCTGCAGAAACTTTCTTGCTTTCATAACAGAGTCAATTTTCCCCTCTTATCTTTAAATTTGAAGAGTATACCTTCAGGTACAATCCATTTGTAGGATAGGTTATTCTTTTGTAGAAACAAAGCCAAGTCTGTATTTTTTCCTTTTTTCCCTTATTTCAAAGGGAATGTCTTTCAAAACTCTTATCTCCTTGCCATCAATTTTAAGGGTAGTTCCATTTGTTGCTTTTAATATCTGATTCCTCACGTATCTTCTGGAGAATCTTACCACCAGGCAGATTATTTTGCTTTCTATATTCTGACTATGACCTGTAAATCACATCCATTTCGCCTTGAAGAAAATCCGCTTTAAAATCTGCAACTGGTCCCAAAGCATCACTCAAAATCTGTTTAAGATTCTCCCCTTTAATCTCAGGAACTCCCTGAAATCTTAATGTAAAGCTTGCCTTTTCCATTTGAAGCTGTAAAAGCTGGGCCTCCTCCAGTATTGTTGAGGGTTCTTCTTCTGGGCTGACTCCAGAGGAGGCTAGACTGCTCCCTGCCTCTTCCTCATCTGAGGAGGAGTCAGCCTCAGCAGACCTCGTACCCACGACAGGCTGGCAGAAATTCTCAACTGGTTATTCCCCAGGTCCCCCTTGTCAGGAGGCGCACCCCTGCCCCCATTGCCACCAGTTGGTGGGAGAAGGCTGTGGGTGAGGCAATGCACAGTACTGACGCAGCTGAAGAAGAAGAAGAAGAGATTGGATTTATACCCCACCCTTCACTACCCAAAGGAGTCTCAGAGTGGCTTACTATCTCCTTTCCCTTCCCCTCCCTAACAACAGATGCCCTGTGAGGCAGGTGGGGCTGAGAGAGCTCTTTCGAGGACTGCCCTTGAGACAACAGCTCTGAGAGAACTTGTCACTGACCCAGGGTCACACCAGCAGCTGCATGTGGAGGAGTGGGGAATCAAACCCGATTCTCCCCGATTAGAGTCCACGCTTCTAACCACTACCACCAAACTGGCTCTCTTCAGTTGACTCAGAAGCCCAGGCCACAGGGGCCGACCCATTTGGCTTGCTACAAGGCTATTTTGTTTTCTCAGTCCATCCCTGGAGGCAAAATGTGAATCTGAGATGTCCTGTTTTAGGCCTAATTCATGCATGTAAAGAGAATGAGGTGGAATTAGGCGTGAAGTGGCAAAAATGCCAAGGTGGGGAAATGGACTGGAGGCCTTTAGAAATGAATGTGCTGTTTAAAATGGTTTCCTTTGCATACACACAGCTTGCTTCCAGTCACCAGTGAAAGAACTTTTTAGAAATCACAGCCAATCAGATCTCCAGTGTCGAGTCAGAAGCCCTGTCCCCTGGCTTCACCCACTCTCTCAAAGCACTTGGTGAGCACTAGGGAAGGTGCTGGTGGGTGCTGGGTGTGGTGCCCATGCCTAAGAGAATGAGATTTCCATAACCTCATTCCGTGGGTACCACATTGGGGATCCTTCAGCTGCACTGAACTGCTGAGAGCCAGTTTGATGTAGTGGTTAGGAACACAGACTCTGGGAGAACCAGGTTTGATTCCCTACTCTTCCATATGCAGCTGCTGGTGTGACCTTGGGTCAGTCATAAGTTCTTCCAGAGCTGTCCTCTCAAGGGCAGTTCTCTCAGAACTCTCTCAGCTCCACCTACCTCACAGGGTGTCTGTTGTGGGGAGGGGAAGGGAAAGGAGTTTGTAAGCTGCTCTGAGACTCAGAGTGAAGGGCGGGCGGTATAAATCCAATCTCCTTCTCCTCATCCTTCTCTGTTTTCTTTCCCGAACTGAAATTGTCATACAGCAGGCATTGCTGAGTGATCCAGTGGTTGCCATGGGTAACAGATTGGATCCCCTTATCATTGTACGGGTACCATCATTTTGGTTGCCTTTCACTAGCTGGATCTCAAATCTCCTGGCCCATCCATGAGTTCCCAGTCGAGGCGTGCCTGCTTAATTCCGTTCCTGATGTCAGACACATTCTACCTCTAGTTCTCAGAGCTGCGTTTCCAACTACTGTGGCTAATAGCCAGTTATTAACCTGTTTATCTAATTGTTTTAAAAGATGCATTTATGCTGGTGGCCTGCATAACGTCCTGTGGCAGTGAGTTCGAAAGTCGACTTTGGTGGAGTTTGGAAGAAGCAATTCTTTTTGTTTGTGTGTTCTGTTTGTGGAACGAAACCTATCAATTTTGGTGGGAAAAACCTCAAAATCTCTCAGAGTACTCCCTGCTCTGAAGCAAGTAGCCCGTTCTGCTCGGAACTAGCAATTGATGTCAGCACAGTGTTCTTTTCTGGGTTTTGACAAGGAAAGTTGAAGGTTTCTTGTACATCATCGTATGTAACTCTTGCTGGCATTTTAACCTAGAATTTCCTTGGCCTCGCCTGCATGTGAGCGCTTCCACCCTTTGTCACCAGCGGCTGCTGCAAGAACTGTAGGACTCACTTGCCACATGTGGATCTTGGAGGAGAGAAGGAGGAAGAGGCATCTAGGGCTTTGTCAGGCTGACCCCCCCCCCTTTGACAAAAAGGATGGGGGGGGCGATGACACCGCCGGGGAAAGATTGTCATCCACGTTCCGTCTGCTTCGGGGAAAGAAGAAGCCGGCATGCGAGAGAAGCTGTGAAGGGTGCTGAGTGAAATTATCAACTGAGTCACCGCGGCTAATGTGCCTGCCGCTCTCGCTGTCTCTCTGGCAAAGTCTAAAGCGGTATTAAGTGTGCTGTTCAAGGAGAGCACCAGTGGAATGCTAATCATGTTGGAACGGCACGACTGGGAAGGGAAGGAGTGGAGAGGAGAATAGAAAGAGAAGTGCGCTACTCCAGATGGCTTGAAAAGCGCAAGCTGCGGCTGTTGAGAGATGCTCAGTTAGGGGCTGCGCCTTTTAATCAGGAGTGCTGATGAGCTACGCTGCCCGAGGAGGATTTTGAGGTGGCTGGTGAGGGCAGAGTTGGCATCCGGCAATTCTGCAAACGCAGCATTTCACCCGGGTCTCCCGGCTCCTTGATGGATGAGATCCGCTACATCTGGTGTTCTTGTCCACACCCCTGTGCTTTTCTCTTTCTGCTTATCCTGAACACTGCCTCCTCGACCTATTGCCAGGCGGGGAGAAGGAGATGGGTGGTGTCTCCAGCCTTGGCACTGGCCTGGTATGAAATGGGGCCAGCGCTCTGTCACAGTGT
>NW_015163169.1:137817-142709 GCF_001447785.1 Gekko japonicus
AGGGTTACAGGGGTCGCTCCCTTTGCACAGGCTGCCTGGGATCACAGGAGAAGCTTCCAGGGGCACTTTACCCAACAGGAGAAATGATGCTCAGCCCAGGATCTTCTGAGGCATGTAGAAGAAGAAGAAGAAGAAGAAGAGATAAAAGATTGGATTTATACCTCACCCTTCACTATCCAAAGGAGTCTCAGAGCGGCTTACAATCTCCTATGTCTTCCCGAGCTCTCTCAGCCCCACCTACCTCACAGGGTGTCTGTTGTGGGGAGGGGAAGGGAAAGGAGTTTGTAAGCCGCTCTGAGACACCTTTGGCCAGTGAAGGGCAGGGTATGAATCCAGTCTCCTCTCCCTCTTCTTCTTCTTCTTCTTCCTTCTCCCCACAACAGGCACCCTGTGAGGTAGGCGGGGCTGAGAGAGCTCTTTCGAGAACTGCCCTTGAGAGAACTTGTGACTGAGCCAAGGTCACCCAGCAGCTGTATGTGGGGGACCCCACTGGTGGACCTCCTGATGGCACCTGGTATTTTTGGCTACTGTGTGACACAGAGTGTTGGACAGGATGGGCCATTGGCCTGATCCAGCATTGGCTTCTCTTATGTTCTTATGAGTGGGGAATCAAACCCAGTTCTCCCAGATTAGAGTCCAAGTTCCTAGCCACTACACCAAAATGGCTCTCAGAAGGCTCCAGAAGTGTGTGAGTTTAGAGGGACAAGTTTGCTTGGAGCGGAGTAAGAGCTTGGGTCCACACTTGCTCAGTATACGTACCATAATACCTTATGCTCCTTGCTGGTTAAGTTAAAGAGGGACACAGAGAACATATCCATTCGGTGCTTTCTGCCCTCTGGTCCTGGAGAATTTACTACTTTCACCTTTGGGGGGGATGCCTTATTAAAAATTTGACAGTGCAAACAGCTAGAGTTGATATTCTTAGGAGGATTCTCTTTGGACTGAAAATATCTGCATGAGCGATGGAGACCTATCTTCAGTCACATACTGTTCCTGATGAGCTGCATTTTTGAGTAGTTAACGTACTGCAGGACAGTACTACAAAGTACTACAGTACTTTTTCCCCTTCCCCAGCATATCTTTGACTGTTAGGTTTTGTCTTTGAAATCCATGGCAGGACAGGCTGTTGCAAGGGAAATCAGCGCCTCCTGTAGCAGGTGGGAAGAAGTGTGCATGCACACGAAAAACCTTATAAATTGAATAAGACTTCATTGGTCTTAAAGGTGCCACTGGACTCGAGCTTTGTTCTATAGCAGGTTGTGCTGACTTGGCTGGTAGCCACCGAGGCGATAAGCTAGAAGCTGAAGACATGGTCAGTGAGAAAGCCAAAGGTCTGATAGCCGTAAAGTCGTTTCAAGAATGCAGGTTTCCAGAGGCAAGGAGCGACTGCTGCACACTCAGAAGCAGGTCTGATTTTGCAGAGTTGTTGCCACTGCTGGAGCAGGTGCCCCAAGGGGTTTTAAACAGACCCTCCCTCCCTGTGGAGATGAGCCTGCAGAGGCTTACAACTCCTCTCGTTGACGTTGCTGGAGCTGCAGCCTGGCACTTCTTCGTTCCTACAAAGTCAGCCTCTGCTGTGCCCTACGTCTGGGGCACTCAGGGGAACTGGGCCTTGGGGAGTCTGGCCTCTGAGTGTCTGCAGCTGGGGTCATTGGCCCCGGCTCAGGAATGGTCTCTCCTTCTGGCTGCACCTCTTGTGCAGCTGCTGGGGACTCTTCCTCCTCGGGTACTGCTGAGGGTTCTTCCTCTGGGCTGTCTCTCGAGGAGGCCGAGTTGTTCCCTGCCTCTTCCTCATCTGAGGAGGGGTCAGCCTCAGCTGGACCCGTACCCACGACACAGGTGGCATTCTCTTTCGCACATTTTCTACCTGTGATAGAGAGGAGGGCTCGGGCACAAGACTAGGGGTGTTCCAACCATCTCCCTATTTCTTCACCTGTGAAAAGTTGGAGAGGGTGTGACACTGTCTTGCCGATAGACTAGGCTGGGGAAGAGGGGGAAGAGGGCTGCTGTACAATTGCCATGGCGATCAGCCACGGGTGGATTTTCATCCCATTGTTATCAAGGCGTAGACAAGTCAGGTGACAATCACGGTCCTGTCACGTCAGGAAAATGTGAATCGTAAGCTGCTGCAGCCTCAGCCTGTCTTGGAGCCATGCAAGGAAGAAAGAGGGTTATTTTTCAACCTCCACTCTGTTTTGCTATTTAAAGCAGGCTTCCTGCTTTGCTCTTAGGATTTAAAGGAGAAAAGACGTGCTCATAAAACACATATTTTCTCCTCAGCTGGCATCTCCATCCTATGATTTTGCTTTCCTCGGCTGTCAGAGACCTCGCCCCCCCCATCTGAAAAAGGACCAGTCCTGCAGAAATCGAGACCCCCCCCCAACCAGCATGCCAAAGGGCATGGAACTCCTTTGACCCTGATGCAACTGAGGGTAGTTACAGGCTCTGCTGTGGGTCCCTTTAAATCTCTAACTAGTACTTATCCTATCTTACCCCTTAATCCCAGTCTTTCTCTTCCTAGCTCAGCAAAGAACTTTGCAAATGCATCACACATTTTCATCGCTGGCAGGGTCAGACTTAGGTGTCCTCAGGTCAGGAGGAGTCCCTTTAAACGACTGAGCCAGACCGAGATTCTGTTGCCACCACAGCGGTAGCAGAGAAGAAAGTCTTCTTCACTGCTCTCGCCACACCTGATAGGCCTGCAAATGAGCTTCATGACGTGCTCCGTCTGATTCATCCAGAGTCTTCCGGCAACGTCACTCTGGTCGTCTTCCAGCCTGCTTCATGTCACGCAGCTCCTTGGTAAACTGAGGAGCTGGGGGGCCCCTCACAGAACGTGGAAGAGAATGCCAAGGAGCAACTTTGCTTATGGAGCAACTCAGCCCGTCATTCCGTGCAACTGCAGAGGCCTCCACGGAGTCACTGGGGAGGCTCTCAGAGCAGCCTGGAAACCAGCGAGATCCGTTCATCCCCGAGGGCGGACCATCCAAATCGGTCCACCACGCCTGCACGGAGAAGGCAGCAAGTTCAGCTGTGCCTCCAGAAGACAGTGATCTGACCACGACAAGGGCTGCACCTCCAGCCCCCTGATTCGATCAACAGGAAGCCACTCAGTGCAGAAAAGTAGGTCCAGCATCTGTCCTGGTTTTCCTGATGGCAATGAATCCCTGAGCCTGACCCAACAAGACAGCCACAGCATGTATGTGGACATCCCTGGGGACAGATCCAGGTGGTCAGCTGTGTTGGTCTGAAGCGGTAGAACAAATTTAGAGTTCAGTGGCACCTTTAAGACCAGCCAAGGTTGATTCAAAGTACGAGCTTTTACAGCACAAAGTCCAACACCTATGTTAAGAGTTTATTTCAGTACGTAACCAGCACAGATCAGTTAAGAACAGAGTTGGATATCATACTCAAGCCCAACACCACTTCCTCCAGCTAGGTGGATGGTACACCAATAGGCTCTGTCGGTGTGTCTCTCTCATTTCACTCGAACTACAGAAGAGCTCTCAAAGCCCGAACGTGGAGACTCTCGTCTTTCTGGGTTGCCTATCCTTGGGCTCGGCTGTGCGGTCAGGGTGTGCTGGGTGCGGTCAGACGGCGTGCTGGGAGCGGTTTAAATTGCTCCAATCCCGATGCGTGTTTTTTTTAACCTGGAGAATTGGGGTCACACTCACCTCCTTGTTCCGGATCGCTGCGCAGCCACATCACTCCCCGTCGTCCACACGCGGGAGCGTGCGTTGGTGTTTTTTCTTCTTCTCTCGGGTTGGGCATGTGCACAGGCGGCCATCTGTAGAATTAAAATTTTCACGCGTGCGCAGAACAGCGATTTCCACTTCAACCCAACTGTTGTAACACTTCCCTTTAAACTGTGTGGCTAGAACCGGAGAATCAGGAAAACACCACTTGGGGACCTGGTAGCAAAATACTCTGTTTTAAAGGGGGTTTGAGCCAGAAAGCGATGGCAGGGGACGGTGCACAGATGTTGGGTGTGTGAACTTGGATATAAAATCCGTTACGGAAGCGTGCCGAAAGAGGACTAAACGGCCCGTCTGAACGCATCCTCAGTGCCTCTCTGGCAGAGGACTGAGTACAAGGGTCTTCAGGAAGATGTCTGAGGCCCACCCACAGCCCAGGGCACGGAAACCTCCTCTTTCTCCTATGTGAGTCTTCTGGGTCTGCCGAGGCAAAAGCAGCGCTTGCTCTCCAGGCCTCTCCATCGCCAGATCCTGCCTTCCTCCCCCCCCCCTTTGATCGCTTGCAGCCACCATCTTGCTCCGGCCCATAGCCACGGTGGGGCTATTCAGGGCTCCGCCCCCTCCTTAAAGGACCAGCCCCACAAGATTCCCCCCCCGCTTCTTCTCAAAAGCATATAAAGGATCCTTTTAAATGATTTTGGGAAGAAGCAGGGGCAGTGCACAGATGCACTCCCCACCGGTCAGCTGAAGGGCCCTTTAAAATCTTGCGGAATGGAGGGAAAGAAAAATAATGGCAGCCCCACCAGAATTTTTTTGCCCCACAAGCCACAAAATCCTGGTTCTGATAAGAGCTGTTCTTGAAAAAGAGCAGTTACTGTCTGAGCTCTCTCAGCCCTGCCTACCTCACGGGATGTCTGTTGTGGGGAGGGGAAGTAGTTTGTATGTCGCTCTGAGACTTCTTTGGGTAGTGAATCCTCCTCCTCCTCCTCCTCCTCTGGAAGCCCAGGAAGAGCAGGGCACCTTGACTCTCTTTTTCTCCTAAGAGTTCTTGTTTCTCACCTGCCTTTCCTGGGTGGCCCTGAGGCTTCGCCAGCCTCCGGGAGATCTCTCCAGACTACAGTTCCCCTGGAGAAAATGGCTGCTTCAGAGGGGGAGCTCTGTGACGGCATGTTCCGTCCCCAAATCTCTGAACTCTTT
>NW_015163169.1:142739-146211 GCF_001447785.1 Gekko japonicus
CTCTTTCCCAGCCTGGAGCTGGCAACCGTGGCTGCCCCTGTCACAGGCACTTGTGTGGAATAACCACCTATTGAACTGCATTCTGGTTGGGGCCTGAAAGGAAACTGGGAGCGGTGGTAAGTTGGGCTGCCTCCCTGCTGGAGCAACGGTTCTGCTGGCCGCTCCAGTGCCAGGCGAACAAGTTTTTATGCTGGTGTCAAAAGCCTGGGCCAGCTGGGAATGTTAATGGGGGGCCCAGTGGGACAGATCTCATGGCTCTCCAGCAACCCTTCGGCGCTGTCACCAGCTATGGAGGTGTCCAGTGATGGTCCCTTGGAGGGTATTGATTTGATCCTCTGCTCTAGGTACCACCTCCTCCTGAACTGCCTGCCTTGGGCTAAGTGGAGAGGCAAGTTCAAGCAACACCAATAGGTTCTGGGATTTGGGTGATTCTGTGTTGGCTTTCCCTCCGTTGTTTTACCAAACTCACGGTCGGGACAGAAATTTCCCTCTGCATTGCATGCCGCTTTCACTCTCTTTCATCATTGGATTTTACGGTACCCTCTACACTCCATGCCGCTTTTGCTTTCTTTGATCGTCGGGTTTAATGGTACCCTCTGCATAGATGTATGGCTGTTCAAGGGTGACTTTGCAGTCAGTACATTGGGATTCTGACATAATATGGGTGGGCACAGCCACAAAATGGCTGCCGCAAAATGGTGGCTGCAGGAGGCAAAGCCAGCCACAGCATGGTTCCCACAGTCTTTACCTTCAGCCACACAGTGAAGATTCTTGTGTGTGGTGGCAGCTGCTGCTAAAGCAACATTTAAAAAAAATCTGCACAGCCAATCAGAAGACTTGCTGGGCAAAGTCTTATCTGGCCCTACCCTCTTTCTCAAAACACTTGCGTTGGGGACCCCTGTCCTTGAGTTTTGACATGGGTGCTTGTTGTTGTTGTTCAGTTGCACAGTCGAGTCCGACTCTTTGCGACCCCATGGACCACATCACGCCAGGCCCTCCTGTCTTCCTTTGTGCTCTGGAGTTTGCTCAATTTCATGGTCGTTGCCTCTGTAACACTGTCTAGCCATCTCATCCTTTGCCGTCCCCTTATTCTTTGACCTTCAATCTCTCCCAGCATCAGGGTCTTCTCCAGTGAGTGCTCCCTTCTCATTGGGTGGCCAAAGTATTTGTTAAGTATGAGACTTCAGTCAGCTCTTAAACTCGTGATTTCAGCTTTATTAGAACATGACAAAAAACAACAACAAAACAGAGCAGGGAGCTCTCTTTTAAACTTTCTGGGCTTGTATGACCACGCCCCCTAGAGGGTTAAGAACCCATCATAACTCTCGCATAAAGGCCAATGATTGTCGTTCCCTCCACAACCTTTCCTAGGCTCTGATTGGTCTACTGCGCAGAGTAGCCAATCAGAATGTGCAATTTATGATACCAGCCCAGAGGACGTCCTGGTTGAAACTCAGACATACTGTATGTATGCACAATACATAACAGTATTTGAGCTTCAGCTTCAGTATCTGGCCTTCCAGGGAACAGTCAGGGTTGATTTCTTTTAGGATTGACTGATTTGATCTCCTTGCAGTCCAAGGGACTCTCAAGAGTCTTCTCCAGCACCATAATTCGAAAGCATCTATTCTTCGGCGCTCGGCCTTCCTCATGGTCCAACTCTTGCAGCCATACATGACTACTGGGAGTACCATTGCTTTGACCATGCGGACTTTTGTTGGCAGGGTGATGTGCTAGCTCCCTGCAAAGTGAGAAAGGTGTGTGTGTGGGGTGTGTGTGGCTTTTTGCTGCTTTGCATTGGCCTTGCTTGGAGTATAGTCATTCTTGGGCGGGATTGGACCCATGTCCTGTGTCCAGTAAATGGAAAAACATGGTTTACACATTGCATTGGTAGCATCGAGATTGGGGGTCTGCAGCCTTTGGCGTAGTATGGAACCAAATGCAGCTCTCTCAAAGACGAAAATGAAATCTGTGTTGAGATATATCGGAAGGACAGGTCGGACGCTAGAATAAGCAACTGGTGAAGGAAATGACAGGTAGAGATTTGGATGGGACAAAAGGCTTTCTTGGAGATTCTTTCCAGAAGTGCAAATGACAGAGGTGAACAGCTGGCAGTAATCCAAGTGCAAATCATGCACAGATTTATGCCAGTGTGCTAGAACAGTTTTACAAGTGCTCCTGTCCTGTCTATATTTGTGACTTAGTGTGAGACTTCACCTGTGCCACTTCTCAGTAAAGGGCTTGCAACGACGAGTGTTTTGAATGCAGAAACTTTGTGGTTTATTAACTAATAGGTCAGTTGTCAGTAATGTCCAGTTGAGTGTATTCAGTTAATGCACACTGGCCTTTTTGTACTGGCTCTTTGCTGATCTCTTGCTGGAAAGCTTGACATAGTATGGCATTTTAATTTATAAAAGGTTGCAGACTCCTGGTGTAGCTGTTGTGCTTTGCAGGATAATACAAAAAAATGGGAGGGATTGTGAACAATTTAGAAGACAGAAATAAAACCCAGAAGGATCCAGATAGTTTCAGCCAAGCTTTCCAACCTAACAAAATGAAATTCAGCAGAGTCAAAGTTTTTTCCACATTGTTAGTTTCCTCACTTGTAAGTTCCTTTTGCTGGCGGAGGGAGAGGTTCTCTCTTCCACGTGGGTTGCTCCCTCTAGTGGTCAATGTGATATTACATCTTTGCTTGTTCATTTCATTTTATTATCTCACTAGGAAAAAGGTCCATTGTGGAAATAAATACAACGACCTCTAGAAAGAGGCTCTGGGCGGGTGCCCCGGCCTTGGACACTCAGTGTGAATTTGCTGTGGCGACCTCAGCAGGGTATAATGACACTGAGTCCACCATTTTCTCCAGAGCAACTGATCTCTACTACCTAAAGAACAGTTGTAATTTTGAGTGATCTCCAGCCCTCACCTGGAGATTGGTTGGTTTGGACGGCGGAGTCTGTGGCTTTGTACCTGTCCGAGGTCCCATGCCTTCTGAAACCTCACCCTCTCCAGGCTCCATCCCTCACATCTCCAGGAATTTTCCACCAGGAGTTGGCAACCCTATTTCCTTCCCAGCCAATCATCAACCTACCTTTATTTTCCCCTCACCAGCTTTCTACCCCACACACACCTGCAGCCTCTCCCGTGCTCTGAAGCCCTGACTGCTACGTCACATTGGCTGTCATACTGGGGCCACTTCAGCAGCATATAAGGATACAGAGCCCACCATTTTCTCCAGGTGAACTGATCTCTGCCATCTGGAAAGCAGTTGTAATTCTGAGTGATCTCCAGCCCTCACCTGGAGATTGGACACATTTTACCTCAGAACAGCAAACTGCCCCACAGTTGTGGGGCTCTAGGCGATGTGCAAAGTTCTAAAAATGGGTAACATAGGATAAAACCAATCCCAGCAAACATACAATAATTAAAACAAGAGGCAGAAATTTTTTAGCTCCCTCCCCTGTCTGGTCTGTGA
>NW_015163169.1:146284-155812 GCF_001447785.1 Gekko japonicus
TTCCTTCCTTCCTTCCTTCCTTCCTTCCTTCCTTCCTTCCTTCCTTCCTTCCTTCCGTTTCTCTCTCTCTCTTTCTTTCCACCTTTTTCATTCTTTCTTTCTGCCCTTTCTTTCCCTCTCTCTTAGACAAATAAATATCATTAGCAAAGAAATAAATATCATTATCAATATTTGTTTTTACCCCTTTTGTTTTTATTTTTGGCAGTCTCGTTTCATGTTAACAAAAAGCAAATTTACATATCTTAAATAAAAACATGTGTGTATTATTTGTTCAACTCTTGCGGCTCTCAAACATCTGATGTTTATTCTGTGTGGCTCTTATGTTGAGTACGTTTGGCCACCCCTGCTTCTCACATTCAGGGGGGAGCAAGCTCTGTAAGGAGTAGGGGGCCAGCCATGATGTTTAACCGTTGCTGTCCTCAACTGAATGCCTGGTGGAACATCTCTGCTTTACAGGCCCTGCAGAATTGCATAAGATCCCGCAGGGTCCTGATGTCATTTGGCAGAGAATTCCACCAGGTTGGGGCCAGGCCCAAAAAAGCCCTGGCGATGGTCGAGGACAGCTGGATCTCTCTGGGGCCAGGGGCCACCAGCAAGTTGTTCTGTGAGGAGCGTAAAGCTCTCCCAGGGGTGTAACGGAGGAGGCGGTCCTGCAGATACGTCAGTCCCAGACTACACAAGGCCTTGAAGGTCAGAACCAAAACCTTGAACTTCGGCATAAAAACCTGCAGTTTAAAATGGCAGGGAGATAATGCCTGACACAGATTGATGTATTATCAAATCAGCTACTACTACAGGGAGCAAAATACGTGCAGAACAGGAAAAGCAGCAGCAAGGCAACAAGAACTTACAGATAGGCTTGCCAAGTCCCCCCGGCAGCCGGGGAACGCCCCGCCCCAGAGGCCTGTTCCCCGCCGCCGGCGGATCGGGCCCCAAGGGGAACTCCACTCCGATGTGCATGTCGCCCGGAAGTGGTTTTCCCTCGGATGGTCGTTTCCTGCAGGAGCGCACAGGAGTGGAGCTTCGGCAGTAAGGAGCCCAGGGGGGCGGGCACATGCAACAAGCCCCGCCCCTGCTCCCAGCAGTCCTCAGTTGGGCCACAAGGAGCAAGAAGCAGCCAGGTAAGTTGCAGAGCCCCCCCCCCAGCCCGCCTTCAGGTACAACCTCTCCCTCCTCGCCCCCCATAGCTAGCAATCAAAAACAGTCCAGTGGCACCTTTAAGACCAAGTTTTATTCAGGTACAAGCTCTCCCTCCTCTGTGAGGACAGACCTGCATGCTCCCCTCCCCAATAGTTAGCAATCTAAAATAGTCCAGTGGAGCCTGAGTGGTAGGTGTTGCCTTCTGACACACTTCCGGTGATGTCAGGGGTGTGTGGCATATGCAAATAAGTTATGCTAATGAGTTATGCTAATGAGCTCCTGCACCTCTTTTTCTACTAAATGACCCCTGGGTGGTAGGTGATGTGAAAGACCTCTGCCTTGAGTCTCAGGAGAACTGCTGCCAGTCTGAGTAAACAATACTGACTTTCATGGATCAATTGTCTGATTCCGTATTAAATAGCTTCATGCGTTCATGTATTCCCCATCCTCAGCATACTCTTTCTCTAGTCTGTTTTCCTCCAGTCTTGTTTGACAGAATAGTCTTAAGTGCATGAGGTGTAGAAGGAATGGTGGACATCGTGTTTTCCTGCTGGAAAGGTCTGGCCCACCGTGATGTGCCGCTGCAGAGCTTTTCTAGCTCTCCCCTTTAACTGGTAATTACTATTGAGCTAGAGTGATCTATCACCACTTATCTATTTCTGTTTTAAATTTTATTTCCTTTGAAGTTCCATTTCCCCCCCATTTTTTAAAAAGAAAAGTGTTCCCAGCCCTTTTCATTGCACAAGTATAAGGGAACAGGTGCAGGCCGTTTCCGTCCTGATTACCTGGAAATGAATGGGAGGGTAAAACTGCAAGATGGCTGAAGAGATACTGTTTGTGTGTTGACATTGCTATATTGCCTTAGCACAATCTGCTGCGAAAGGAGAACAAAAAAAAGAGGGGTTCAGGAGTCACCACAGTAGTTGTGATGGCCATACTTATGAGAGCCAGTGTGGAGTTGGCTGCGGAGCACATGTGGGGGGAAAAGCGGGGGGGGGGGGACTGAAGTAGTATCCAGAAAACTCCAATGAGTAGAAACTCTGTCACTAGTGCACAGGCCTCTCCGCATTTTTAGTAGCAATGAAAGCAATGCAAAGATTCCTCATGGTAGAGAGTAATCTCAGAGCCTTGGCGACACCAGCGGAATAAGTTTATAGGACCACTATTTGAAATTAATGACTGGTTGCCCATTAGAAGATTATTGCCGTTCTTGCAAGCTTGAAAATTGTATTGGAAAATTGTATTGAATTGAAAATTGATTGAAGAAACAAAAGATTGAACACAACAGGTGCATAATTATATCCCCAAAGAAGTTGGACGGAACGAAGTGTATATCCAGAATCTTCGTTGTTCCATTATAACACTTACCTGCTTTATTGTATTTCCTGAAAATTTTGAGTTATTGTTCACTTAAAAGTGTTACACATTTATAGACTTTCTTCTCTCTCTTAATTTTTTTTAAAATTATTTTCTCAGGAAAAAGGTGGGAAAAGGGGTGGGGGGGAATATAAATGCATCCAGTTTGTCAAATAATATGAGTTGTTACGTACAACAGCCAGTTTGGTGTAGTGGTTAAGTGTGCGGACTTGCACCTGCTGATGTGACCTTGGGTCAGTCACAAGCTCTGGCACAGCTGTTCCTGAAAGAGCAGTTTGTGTCAGAGTTCTCTCAGCCCCACCCACCTCACAGGGTGTCTGTTGTGGGGAGGGGAAGGGAAAAGGAGTTTGTAAGCCGCTCTAAGACTCCAAGTGTAGGGCGGGGTATATATCCAATCTCTTATTATTATTATTATTCTAAAATCAGATGCATTACCAAATTTATTAGATATTTCAAATACAGAAGCAGACATTAAAACATCAATATTACAGAATTTTGGGGTAGATTCTCTCTTTAAAGAATAAGCAAGAACTTTCCTAAGGTTAGCAATCATCTATTAACGATAAAAGAAACTACATCTTTAACAACTGAACGAACTCCTATGCTAAAAATTGAATCACTGTAAAATCCTTAATATTGTCTTGTTTATTTAAATCAAAATTTTATTCTTGCTAATTATTTGATTACTAGGGGTATTGATTATAGTTCCAATACTTGATTCTGTATTCCACTAGTATAGACTTACTTCTTGACTGGCGTCCTATTCCACAGTTTTTGTATAATTTATGACCTGGTAATCCACCATCTCTCGTTCCAGCTCCTGCCAACCTAGCAGTTCGAAAGCAAGAAATTGCAAGTAGATAAATAGGTACCACTTTGGTGGGAAGGTAACTCTCTCTCTCTCTCTCTCTCTCTCTCTCTCTCTCTCTCACACACACACACACACACACACACACACACGTGTAGTGTTAATATCTTCTTGCTGTTGCTACTTCAGGAAGCAGCGTTGGCTGGACAACTAAGCTGATGGATGGAAAGAATATTCTCCTCCCGCCCCCGCACACCATTGCCTTGAATGTGGCTTCAGGGGCATCCAAGGTGTTCCTTCCAGCTGAACCCCTGGAGGGCGGGGGGGGGGGAGAGAGAAAGGCTCTTCTTTCCTCCCCTTGGCTCCCCTGCCAAAGCAACTGGGAGAAGAGGAATTGGTGAGAATAGCTATTCAGTCTCCGGATATACAGCCTGAGCCACCTCCAAGGCCGTAATGCCCACTTTTGTGCTGGAGGCAGGCGATATAAGCCATCGATGTTCTTTATAAGCCGTCGATGTTCTTTATCGCGAAGCAGGCAGGCCGTGTGAACTCCCAGTCAAACCGCCTCTCATTGAAGTGGTCCTTTCCTCGTGTCTCTCACTTCCCTCTTCATTCATCTTTGTGCGCCTCCCTCGCAAAGCTCTTGAAATCGGCTGCCGGGTCCGGGAAGGGTCTCTTTTCTTCCCGCGCTGGTCCTTGAGCGGTAACGATGGGCGTCTTAAGTCTCAACTGCAGTTCAACAGGGCTTTTGCCTGGGAGTGCCTTTCCTTGAACTTAGGAAGGCTGAATGCGCCTGGGCTGGCTGCTGATGAATTCCCCTTTTCTGTCCATCAGTCACTTCGACCGAGGTGATCTCAAACAGGCAGGTAACCTGGGAAATCTATTTTGTCTCCTTTGGCCAGTTTGGTATAGTGGTAATGAGCTCAGAGTCTAATCTTGGGAGAACCTGGTTTGATTCCCTACTCCTCCACATGCAGCAGCTGGTGTGACCTTGAAACAGCTGGGGGGGGATAGGAACCCCCCCACTGTGGTTCCCAGCAAAATTGGACCCCTGTGGCATTTTGAAAAGGGTTTTTTTTTTGGGGGGGGGTGTTTTTAAGTTCTAAAATGACACCATGTCCCTCCGTGGCAGACTTGGGGACACGGCATTGTCTAGTTTGCTTTGGGCCTTCGCGTACTTGGTTCAAATCCCTGGATGGCCAAAGCTGGCCTTTTACCAAGTCAGACTGTCAAGATCCGTTATCGTCTGCTTTGACCGGCAGTATCTCAGATTGCTGTCTTTGTTTTGGCTCTGTTGTCCTTAAGTTTTCGATGCTCTGGGAGAAAAGCAGGCGATTCATATTTCAAATGAGTAAACAAAGCCTCAGCATGGTGTAGTGGTTAAAGTGTCGGACTAGGAGCTGAGAAACCCAGGTTTGAATCCCCACTGGTGCCCTGGAAGCTCGCTGGGGGACCTTGGGCCAGTCACACACTCTCAGCCTAACCTACCTCACAGGGTTGTTGTGAGGTTAAGACAGAGGAGAGGAGAATGATGGAAGCCACTTTGGATCCCCCTTGGGGTGAAAGGCAGGATATAAATAAAGTAAAATTAATAAATAAATAAATAAATAAAAAGAGCTTCTCAGAAAGCTCCTCCGCAGTCACCTCACATTCACCCCTCCAGCCCAGTTTCCCAAGGGAAAGGTTGCACCTCCTGAACCAGTTTGGTGTAGTGGCTAAGAGTGGCAGACTCTAATCTGGAGAACTGGGGTTTGATTCCCCACTCCTCTACATGCAGCCAGCTGGGTGACCTTGGGTCAGTCACAGTTCTCTCAGAGCTGTTCTCTCAAGAGCAGTCCTCAAAAGAGCTCTCTCAGCCCCACCTACCTCCCAGGCAGTGTTCCCTCTAAGATGAGTTGGTGTGAGGTAGCTCACAGTTTTTTAGCCTCCGGCTTACACATTTTTGTCTTAGCTCAGGAAGGGACAGCTCCAGAGCAAACTTATTTATTTATTTATTTATTTAATCGTACTTATACCCCACCCTCAGGGCGGCTTAAATAAAATAATACATTAAACAATTAAAACAGTGAATACAATTAAAACAATTAAATAACCCATTCAACAATATAAAGTGCTAGTGATTCATATTGCTATTAATGATGGCAGCCGATTCCTGTAGTCCATTATGATGATGTTATAAAGCTCCAGGGAACATGGCTCTCTGTCCTTCAGTTGTTGTGGGCGGCTCCTAATCGAAAGTGTGGTGGAAGAGCTCCATTTTACAGGCCCTGCGGAACTGCGTAAGGTCCCTCAGGGCTCTGATCTCTTCCGGGAGCTCATTCCACCAGAATGGAGCCGCCACCGAGAAAACTCTGGCCCTGGTCACAGTCAGTTTAGCCTCCTTGAGGCCCGGGAGGGCCAGTCAGCTCTGAGCCCCTGAACGCAGTGCCCTCTGGGGAACATGTGGGGAAAGGTGGTCCCTCAGGTATGTAGGCCCCTGACCATAAAGGGCTTTAAAGGTAAGAACCAGCACCTTGAAGCGGATCCGGTATGCAGTAGCCAAATCGCTTGCTCACAACTTTAATGCCAGTAGCTCACAATTTTTGTGAGAATTTTTGCTCACAAGACTTCGCAGCTTAGAGGGAGCATTGCTTCCAGGGTATCCAGGCAGAGGAAGGAGTTTGTAAGCCACTCTGAGACGCCGAGTGACGGGCAGGGTATAAATCCAGTTTGGTGTAGTGGTTAAGCGTGTGGACTCTAATATGGGAGATCTGGGTTTGATTCCCCCACTCTTCCACTTGCACCTGCTGATGTGACCTTGGGTCAGTCACAAGCTCTGGCACAGCTGTCCTTGAAAAAGAGCCGTTTCTGTCGGAGTTCTCTCAGCCCCACCCACCTCACAGGGTAGTGAAGGGTGGGATATAAATCTCCAATCTCTTCTTCTTCTTCTTCTTCTTCTTCTTCTTCTTCTTCTTCTTCTTCTTCTTCTTCTTCTTCTTCTTCTTCCTCCTCCTCCTCCTCCTCCTCCTCCTCCTTCCCCCCCATCCCAGTTTGGGGTTTCCTGTGCAGCCTGTGGCATAGTGAGGGCTCTCAGGAGGAACTCAGTGGCAGAAGCCGCTCAACTGGCCTGCCTCAAAGGCTGAAGGAGAGCAGCCCTGCAAGATCCCGGAGCAAGCAGCGGCGAGGGCAAGGTGGAGATTTCCTCGAACTTTAAAAGTCCCGAGTCATACATTTTCACGCCCATCTAATCATTTCTGGATTTATGTTCCAGTCACTGCTGAAGGTCACACATCTTTATTATGCTGAGGAGAGCCGGCCAGCTCCGGTGGCTTTCCAAGAGAGCCGGCTGCCATCTCACCAGAACTCCGAGGCATTTAATTGGTAGGAGGACATCGTCTCGTAGTGACAAGAGCTGAGCGCTCCGAGGAGCCTCCTCGCCCACCCCCCCCGGTCCCGCATGGTTTGGCTGCATCAGGTTGCAGGGCCGCTGTCTATTTTGAGCACTAAGGGGTGTGGATGTCGGGGCGTGTGCCAGGCCCATCAATTGTGAAAATACTGTAGCCATCAAAAGGTCCTGTCAACACACAGTCCCTTCTCCACAAAGCAAAATGAATGGGTGCATTTCAGAACTAAATGAGTTTTGCCAGCTAACTTTCCTGTTGTAGCCAAAAAAAAACCCCAAACACAGCTCAAAGACTGTTAAACTATATATATTTTTTACTCTGGAGTAAAAATTACTCTCCCAATAAAATAGTTTATACAAGGCTTACAGAAATTATTTAGTTTGTGGACAATGATACATTCATATTAAGGCAACACATTAAAGCAGCATATTAATATGCAGTCCCGTGACGATGGACCCCAGTTGGTGCTTGTTTCCCTCAGCTTCATCAGGTCGCAATGTGTCAGGTGCTGCACATAAAGTCACATATCTCCTTATATATAATTCTGTTTTGGGGTGAACGTTCCACATGCTCCCACAGCATTTGGCTTGCTGACCTGTCACTCCAACGTACCCCTGTTGTGGGGGGCCCCCCTCTTTCTGGAGCTTGTTGTATTGCTTTTATACAACGGGCTTTGCTCCTTGTCTTTTTATAAACATATATTTTAAAATGATTTTGTAGGTTTGAAAAGAGAGCTCCGGATAGGTTATAAACTTACCCCTGAAGCTCATCCACCTATTTATCCCATTGATTCTGGTATATTCCAACTGGCTTCCTGATGGGTTCCCCCTGTTATGGACTGTCTCCTCAGGTACAGGACCTGCCAATTTATTCTACATGTGTGTACACAAAATGCTCCATTTATAATTCAAAAAGCAGGAGAAAAAGAGAGTTACTCACCCCAAAAGCTCAACAATTTTAAAAGCTGACCAGTGTAACAGTCTTTAAGCTGTTTTTTTCTGGTTACACTTTATATATCACTGTATTTCCATTGTTGTTATTCATCAACTTTCCTGTTGCGGGTGATTCATGAAAACTTGTGCACACTTATGAATCTGTGCCGCTTCATTGCTGCATTTTGTCCTTCTGTCACTTCAGCAGTAAGATCCCTGTTTTCATTGGTGTTTTATGATACTGAGCTATCATGCCTTTTTAATGGTTTGGTCTCCAGACCCCTCATCATCTTTGTTGCCCGCCTCTGGACACGTTCCAGTTTGTCTGTATCCTTCTTAAATTGTGGTGCCCAAAACTGAACACAAGACTCTAGGTGAGGCCTAACCAGAGCAGAGTAAAGTGGTACCATCACTTTGTGTCATCTGGAGACTATACTCCTGTTGATACAGCCTAAAATCGCATGTGCCTTTTTAGCTGCTGCATCACACTGCTGACTCATGTTCAGTGTACGGTCTACTAAGACCCCAAGATCCTTTTCATTTCAGAAGCCTTGCTGGGCAGGAGGAGCCCCACCTGACTCCACCCACTTTCTGAAAACACCTGACAGGTGCCAGGAAAGGTATTGCCAGGCGCCATGGCATGTTGAGGACCACTGGACTAGAACTTAGTTCAACATAATTTTTTTTCAAATTCACAAACTGAGCACCAGTGTATGTTTCCTTAGAATAAGGCATGTCTTTCAAATCTGACCCCCTCAATAACCTCAGTCTTGAATTTTCTCAAGTTTTGAATTCATTTTGCTTAGTTCATAAGTTGCAAACTGTGATGATCAGAGCTTTACGTTTAAGAAGAAGAAGAAGAAGAAGAGATTGGATTTATACCCCGCCCTTCAGTACCTGAAGGAGTCTCAGAGCGGCTTAACATCACCTTCCCTTCCTCTCCCCACAACAGACACCCTGTGAGGTTAGGTGGGGCTGAGAGAGTTCTCTTGAGAACTGCTCGTGAGAGAACAGCTCTGAAAGAACTTGTGACTGACCCAAGGTCACACCAGCAGCTGCATGTGGAGGAGTGGGGGGAAGAAGAAGAAGAAGAAGAAGAAGAAGAAGAAGAAGAAGAAGAAGAAGAAGAAGAAGAAGAAGAAGAAGAAGAAGAAGAAGAAGAAGAAGAAGAAGAAGAAGAAGAAGAGAAGATTGGATTTATACCCTGCCCTTCACACGGAGTCTCAGAGCAGCTTACAAACTCCTTTCCCTGTGAGGTAAGTGGGGCTGAGAGAGCTCTTTTCAGGACTGCCTTGAGAGAACAGCTCTGACAAAACTATGGCTTGCCCAAGGTCATCCAGCAGCTGCAAATGGAGGAATGGGGAATCAAACCTGGTTCTCCCAGATTAGACTCCGTGCACTTAACCACTACACCAGACTGGCTCTCCAGTAACCATTTAGTGTGTAAAACAAAACCCTTTGTCTTTAGTGGATTATCTGCTTCCAGTATGTCCCCAAATGATAAAGAAGCATGGGGGGGGCGGACTGGGGAGGAACCTCTGTGAGGTCCTTGTTCCTTTTTGGCTTTTTGATCTCAGCTGTTGCATTTGTTTATTTTGACTCCTTTCGCTGAAGTGGGTGCCTGATCACATTTGTTAAGCAACAGAGTGCTTGCTGCCTCCAGTTTATTAGACGCACTTGCAAAGTGTGGTGGCGGCAGTTGGAAAATCTTCCATATGAACCAGATTTAGCATTCACTGGCAAATGTGTTGGGAGAACATAATGTGTTTGCCAATAAAACCTGTTGTGGTTAATGGGAGCCAGACGTCTTTCAAAGCTGGGAGTCTGCTTTCTCTGTCAGCATCAGACGTGATTGTGACACCGACCAAATACAAGCTGGCGCGGTCGA
>NW_015163169.1:155861-177964 GCF_001447785.1 Gekko japonicus
AGCTAGGAGCAACTACAGAGCCTTGGGGTGAAAATACGTGTAGATTCTTTTTAGCAGCAAAAGCAAATTCTTCACTTACAGTATAAACACAGCTTCATGTACTGCGATATGCACATACATCCCAGCAATTGAATTCTGTAAATCGGTTGTGTTTGGGTGATCATGGGATCTGGTGAAGAATTTGTGTTTTTCTTGTCTCTCAGGTTCACGGCATGCTTCAGATTTATTAATCAGATTCCGACACACCCACCTCCCAATCTATACTGTTAACAAGCTCAAGTGTGTCAGATATATTTCTTGTTGCTTCACCTGCCACGTGAAGAAATGGTACGAACTGACGTCCTCCGTCTTTCTTATCCGCTCCACTTGCAACACAGCCCAATTTCAATCCCTTGTTTCTGTCTTTCCCAGTTCTCTTCAGCTTTCCTTTAACCCCACTGGGATCTCTTGGGCGATTCTGATTCTAGCATTCGCTCTGCAGGAAAAAAGCACAGCTCAAAACCACATCCCAATACCCTGTGGCAACTCTGTACTGACTGCAAAGTCACCCCTGAATGGCCATGAATCTATGCAGAAGGTAACATAAAATCCGATGATCAAAGGAAGCGAAAGCAGCATGCAATGCAGAGTGGAATTTCTGTTCCAGCGTGGGTTTGCTAAAACAACGGAGGGAAAAGCCAATGCTGAATGAGCCTGTAACTGATCCTAGGATTGCTAGGCCTGGCAACCAGCAAGAGGATTGGGGGGGGGGACATGGGGGGGGCTGCTCCGTTGCATGCGCTGTTATGGCACTTCCAGTGAAAACCCGGAAGTGATGGAGGGTAGCTCTAGGAATTTCCAAAAACTCTATGCTTCTACCGTAGAATTTCTAGTCGTTCCTAGAGCGACCTTCTGTCACTTTCAGGTTTTTGATGGTGATGCAACAGTGCATGCAGCACTGCTGTTCTTCTCACACACACACACACACACACACACACACACACACACAGCCTTTTGGAGCTGTGGCAGACAACAGCAACTGGGGTGGGGAATCCCTCAACTTGACCAGGGAACTGGCAAACCTCGCCTGCTTTTTTTTTTTTTTACTTCACAGTTTTTACTTTCATTTTATCTTCCGAACCTGTGTAACATTTGCTGCTAGGTGCTTTATAAAAGGTTGCAACAGACTTAGGGTTGCCAGCTCCAGGTTGGGAAACGGCTGGAGATTTGGGGGCAAAGCCTGGGGAAGGTTGGATCTGGGGAGAGACCTCAGCCTCAGAGTCCACCCTCCAAAGCTGCGGTTTCCTCCAGGAGAACCAATCCCTAGTTGCAATTCTGGGAGAACTCCAGGCCCTGCCAGGGGATTGGCAACCCTACTATGGTTGCCAACTCCGGCATGGGAAATTTCAGGTGATTTGGGAGCAGTGGCTGGGGCTAGAAGACTTTGGGGAGGGGAGAGAACTCGGAACGGATGTGATGCCATCGAATCTGTTCTCCAAAGCTGCCGTTTCCTCCAGGGGAAGAGGTCTCTGTTGGAAGGGACCTTATAGGTGTTCAAGTCTTACCCCTTGTTTGGTGTCATGGTTAAGTGCACAGACTCCAATCTGGGAGAACAAGGTTTGATTCCCCACTCCTTCACTTGCACCTGGCTGGATGACCTTGGGCAAGCCATAGTTCTGTGGGAGCTGTCCTTGAAAGGGCAGTTCTGGAAAGAGCTCTCTCAGCCCCACCTCCCTCACAGGGTGTCTGTTGTGGGGAGGGGAAGGGAAAGGAGTTTGTAAGCTGCTCTGAGACTCCCGAGTGAAGGGCGGGGGGGTATAAATCCAATCTCCTCTTTTCCTTCTTCTTGTTCACTGTTGGGAGTCCAAAGGTAGAGCTCTCTCAATGGATAGCTGTCCAGCCTCTGCCCAGTACACCCAGTCAGGGAGTGCCCCCACAAGGCAACTGACTCCATCGGTGAACTTCCCTTACCTTTAGGAAACTTCTCATAACAGACTCTCTAGTAACATTCATTTCTGGTAGGGTTGTCAGCCCCCCAGTTCCAGCAGGGGTTCCCCTGCTTTGGGGGGCTTTCATCCACCCCCAGCCCACCCCCAAACAGGGACATCATTGTGTGACATCCCTGACATGATGATGTCACTTCCGGGGTGACGTCATTGTGCCAGGGACATCGCACGCTGATACTCTGGTTTTTGGGCAAACTCTATGGTTTTGAAGGCACGAACACCAGAGTGTCACGTACGACATTGCCAACGCGGTGATGACACGGGTGACGTCATTGTGCTGGGGACGTCGCATGTGACCTCCTGCCCACCCTCGGAACGCTCCACAAATCCCCCCGCCATGATGGCAAGGGTCAACCCTAATTTCTGGAAAAACAGAAAACAAGTCTTTGTCTCCTTCCATGTGGTGCCCTTCAGATAGTTGGAGAGCTGGATCCAGTCCCCCCAGACCTTTCGCGTTTCGGCTAAACATATCAGGTTCCTTCAACCTTTCCCTGTAGGGCTTGTTTTCCAGATCCCTGACCTGACCCTTGAATTCCTTGCTTGGTCTCACCTGCTTCATTTTGGCCTGGAGTTCAGCCCTGGAATTGGTCGGGATCATCATCTGTTTGTGGGGTGTGTTTTTTTACAGTGGTTTTTTTTAAAAAAAGCAAATTCCTCACAATTCATATTCAACAACCCCTTAGAACCAGAGGGCCAATTAGCTTTATGCCAAATTTGCATGAGACGGGGAGAAGGAAAAGGAAGTGCCGTTAGGACAGTTATTGCTTCTAACAACCATTACGCTGTAGATTTTACCAATCCGTTGTATGTGTGGAAAATGGTAGGCGTTGCCTTAATTATCACTTGGCGTGCATATATCTAATATTTTTCTCGTAAATGCCGTCTCTGGGTGCAATATACAATGGAAATGTTATTTTTTTATATGTATATCATGGCTGCGATGCTTGGAATTTGTGCCGTAATAAAAGTACATCTGAGTAAGTCCTCCCCTCGCTTTTGAGATACCCCCCCCCTCAGAATTAAGGCGCCATCCTGCCAGTGCAAAGGCTGGAAGGTTTGAATGCATTTCCCAAAAGCTCCAGAAGCGATGGGTGTTTGCAGAAGCAAGGGACATCTGACTGTGACCGTAGGGACCCCAGCCTTCAGGGCACCGCGTGAGATGACTTCTCACCCTTCTCTTGCTCTCTCTTAGGTCTGATGTCAAGCGCTCGCTGTTCGCTCTTGGCAGGGGGTGAGCGCTACGGTTACAAATGAGCGGCACCAGTTGGCACCTGTTCTGCCTCGTAACCGGTCTAAGGGCAGGGTTTTTCCCCCCCTTCTAGGCATCGAATGTTCAACGCTTGCTCTGGGAAACCGGGCCAGTGAAAAAAAGTGGCCTTTGATTCTTAGTTAATCGTACTTGAATGTGTACCGCAAGGTATAAAAGATCAGGAAATCTTGACTGGATATCTGTGTGAAGAGCACCAATTTTTTTTCACCCCCCTTCCCCGGTTCTTCTTTGCTCAGAAGAGGTGGAGCTGGCAGCCCTGTTGAGAGGTGGGAACAGTCAGTTTTTGGCAACGAGGACGGTAAGGCAAACTTCTGACGTGTGGGGCACGGAGGTTGTCCCCCTTTTCACAGTTTGGCTGTTTCACCTGGGAAGCCCGATTGTAATAGCCCTTAAAAACTCATCTCCAAATCCTGTTATCCCCCCCCCCCAAAAAAAACCACCCCAAAATGATCAAGCATATTGCCTGTTAGGAGAGGTGCTGAAAAATAAGGGCTCAATAATTACAAGAACTTTTAGGAATGATTCTGTTGAATTGTAAGGATGTGTTTTCTGTTGTTATGTTACATATATGTTGTAAGGTGGGTGAAAAGCCGTTCTTCAGAGAGTTACAAAAACTCCTCTTGTTTTACTTAGTGCTTTTTCATCCTGCTCTTCCTCCAAGAGCAGCTCAGGGCACATCATTCTGTTCTGTCTGTACAACAACCCTGTGAGGTAGGTTAGGCTGAGAGAAAATACCTGCCCCAAGATCAGCCAATTAAGTTTATGCTTTAATGAGGATTTGAATACAGCTCTCCCAGATCCTAGCCTACCTCCTATACCATACTGGCTCTCTTAAAGGCATAAAGAGCATCCCTGTAGTGCTGGACGAGCCCAAAATTCAACTAGCCCAGGATCTGGGTTTCAGCAATGGCCAACCTGATGCCTCTAGGATCTCCCAAACATCTCATAAAGGCTGCCCCCTTGTTGTTTGTTTTCAGGAGAGGTGCCATGCCTCTGAACATGGAGGTTCCATTTAGCTAATGTGGTAATAAGCACGGATTGATGCATCCTCCACAAACATCTGGCTAATCTATGTTTTTGTTCTGTATGAAAAAGCCCGTCAGACAGATAGGTGTCACGCTCTAGCTCGTATAAGGAGGTTCCGGAAGTTAGTTGTGTGTAGTGTGTAAATGAGAAGCATTTTCTTCCACTTGGCCGTAATCTGCCTCCCGTTGGTTTCAGTGGGTGTTTTATGAGGGAATTCACTGGAACCCAACCAGTTTGAAAGTTAGAAAAGAGAGCCCAAAATCCCTGCCTCCACTGTCTGTTGCTGGGCTTCTGCTGACTCCATCTCCTCCTCAACACTTGCAAGCCCGCGTTTTTTTGTTGTGCAGGGGGACAACAGGTTATCTTTGTGGCCAGTGGCTCCTACCCTGCCGATTCCTTCCCACCAAGGTGCCAATAGAGACGGGGAAATTGTGTTCATTGCCGGCTGTGTGATCTGCGAGCAACATATATTAGCACTAACCTTGTGAAGTCTGACAGGCACTAATAAACTCTGGGCTACCCTGGAACACAGATGCGAGGTGGACATTTTCCCGGTGCTTTATTTTTGGTGCTGGAAATTGTTGTATTTCATTTGGTTCATAAAATGAATAACAGTGATTGGATGCCATTGCAATATTAAGCAAACCTGGCAGTTTCGGAGTTATAACGAATAGCCCTGTTGTACAGGGGAGGGCGGGTTATAAATCAAATCAATCAATAAATAATGTTTTATGGGTTATTATCTCTAGGTGTTGTGTGTGAGCAGAGGCAGGAAGTGGCAAACCACCTCTGTCCATCTCTTGCCAGTGGTTCAGAGCGTTGGATTAGGATCTAGGAGACGAGACACGGGTTCAAATCCCCACTCCATTCCATGGAACCTCACTGGGTGACGTTGGGTAGTGACACTCTCTCAGCCTAACCCTATCTCACAAGAAAAGAAGAGAAGAGATTGGATTTACACCCCGCCCTTCACTACCCAAAGGGGTCTCAGAGTGGCTTACAGTCTCCTTCCCCTCCCCACAACAGACAATCTGTGAGGTAGGTGGGGCTGAGAGAGCTCTCTCAAGAACTGCTCCTAAAAGAACAGCTCTGAAATAACTTGTGACTGACCCAAGGCCACACCAGCAGCTGCAATGTGGAGGAGTGGGGAATCAAACCCGGTTCTCCCAGATTAAGAGTCCACGGTCCTAACCACTACACCAAACTGACTCTCCAAGGTTGTTGTGAGGATAAATTGGAGGGGAGGAGAATGATGGAAGCTGCTTTGGGTCCCCCTTGGGGAGAATGCAGGATTGTCTCTCCCAATATGTCCCTCAAGGGCCCTCAACATCTGCTGGTGGTCCCCGGCCCAAAAGAGGTCCATCTAGCCTCAGCCAAAGCCAGAACTTTCTCAGCTCTGGCACAGGCCTGGTGGAACACTCTCCCAAGTGAGATAACATAAGAACATAAGAGAAGCCAATGTTGGATCGGGCCAGTGGCCCATCCAGTCCAACACACTGTCACACAGTGGCCAAAAATACCAGATGCCATCAGGAGGTCCAGCAGTGGGGCCAGGACACTAGAAGTCCTCCCACTCTCCCCCCACAAGCACCAAGAATACAGAGCATCACTTGCCCCAGACCGAGAGTTCCTGCCTATACCTTGTGGCTAATAGCCACTGATGGACCTCTGCTCCATATGCTTATCTAATTCCCTTTTGAAGCCGTCCATGTTTGTAGCCGCTACCACCTCTTGTGGCAGTGAATTCCATGTGTTAATCACTCCTTGGGTGAAGAAGTACTTCCTTTTATCCGTTCTAACCCGACTACTCAATGATTTCATTGAGTGCCCAATGATTTCATTGAGTTCTTGTATTGTGAGAAAGAGAGAAAAGTACTTCTCTACCTGCTCTGTCCCATGCATAATCTTGTAAACCTCGATCATGTCACCCCTCAGCCATCGTTTCTCCAAGCTAAAGAGCCCCAGGCACTTTAACCTTTCTTCATAGGGAAAGTGTTCCAACCCTTTGATCATTCTAGGTCCCGTTCACACGAGGGGATTTGGGCCAGTAGCAGGACAGTTCGGGGGTGGATCAAACCAGCGCGATCACACCACAACATCTGGGAAGCGTGGTGCTTCCGTCCCCGAACTGGCCCATCCACTCGATGATCCGGATCAAGTAGGAACCACCTACCGAGGTGGTTCATCTCCCTGCTGCGCCGCAAACCGCGAGTCTGATCAAGGATGCGCCGGTGCGTCCCCGGCTCCGAGCTGAACTGCGCATGCTCGGACATGCGCAGTTCGGCTGGCTTGGAGTCCGATCTGTGTTTTCTCCCCGGCGTCTGATTGTGCCGGGGAGAAAAGGCGGCGCGTAGGATCCGTGGGATCCCGCCGCGCCGTGTCAACTTTGGCGCGGCTTTAAAAAGCCACGCTTTTTGCCGCTTTTTCCCCTGCCGTGTGGCAGGGGCCCTAGTTGCCCTTTTCTGCACTTTTCCCAATGCTATAATATCCTTTTTGAGGTGTGGTGAGTGGTGACCAGTTAATTTGGGATCCGTTGTGTGACAGACCACCATCTAATGGTAGTTAATTCAGCATCTGCTGTTGTAGGTTTTAATGACTTATTATGGTTTTAAGCTCTATCCATGTTAATTGTCTTATGTTTATACCTGTTGTACCCGGCTCTGAGCCTGCTGTGCAGGGAAAGCGGGCCAGAAATTGAATAAAATAATAAATAAATGAAGGTAAGACATGAATAAAGTAAATAATAAATAAATAAAATCCTACGGGGTCACCATAAGTTGGCTACAGCTTGACGGCACATTCCACCACCACCCTGTGTGTGAGTAGGGTTGCCAAGTGTGAATTGAGCCGTAGCGGGGGACTCCTGGCTGGTGGCTGGAGTGCGCGCACGCTGCATCCACATCACCCGGAAGTGATGCGGGCACGCTGGGGTGGGGCCATGACCATCCGAGGGAAAACCATAGAGTTTTCGTTCGGATGACCGTGGCCCCGCCCCCAGCGTGCCCGGCGTGCCCGGTCACTTCCGGGTAACGTGCACGTCGGGGTGGTGTTCCCCCCGGGGCCCGATCCGACAGCGGGGGGACTTGGCAAGTGAGAGAACACATATAATTTTATTGATTTTAAACTAATTCATGCAATAATCCAAATGTTTAAGAAACAGGTTATGAACTTACTTGATTGGCTAAGCAGGTCAAATCAGAAGCAAAGCTAAAATTCTTCATTCTACGGCTCCTCTCATGTGGTGGAAGGAATATTGTAGGCAATTAACTAGTAAAGCGAGTGATGATGTGGAGAGCGATGGTGAAACTGAGGGGCTGCAAGGATCTCTTTGGAGAGGGTAAAATTCTGCCAGACCAGATGTGTGGCTCATCCATGTCCACAGCATCACATGCACAGTTCTTTGAGTATGCTGACATTAGGCAGCAACCCTACGAACACTTTCCAAGGAAGCCTTGTTGACTAACATGGGACTTACTTCTGAGAAGACCTTGGGTAGGCTTGCTTAATTAGTGTGTCAGTTTTCAGTGTCTTTGTTTTTTTTTTTAATTGAAATAATGGATGGGAAGTGCATGCTATGATACCTTTAATCCTTTATTATTATTATTATTTTTAATTTTATTTTATCACAAGCTGGGCACAATAACAACTTTGTTAGCCATTGCGAGGTTAGAGATTGCTAAGAAATGGAAACAGAAGAAACGGCCTTCAATACAAAATTGGTATGACTCTATCTGGAACCACTTTATGCTGGGTAAAATAGATTATTCTACAGGCATTCAGAATTTTTACATTTATTATAAAAAATTTCAAGCAATTTGGTCTCCTATTGTTAAATTTTTACAAGATATGGAAATTGTTTAATCTAATATACATTACAAGGAGTTATTGAATTTTTGACTTAAGAAAGTATGTAGTAATGGATGTATTTTGGATCTTTTCTCTGTATGTTGTACTTGACTATGGATAGAAGAAGTAGTTTATATTTATGATGATTTATGGTTCAGTTTTGTAGGATACGGTTGTACAGTTATGGTGGAAATTTTAATAATGATACCTTTAATCTTTAAATAAATATTCCAGGAAAATAATTTTCATATAAAGCTTTAAATTTGTTTGAATATAACGTTTAAACTACACTTGATTTTGTTTTCTTAAAAATCAGATACTTCAAGTCAAGTATTTGTGGCTATTGGGTCATAAAGTTAGCACAAGGCGCTTTTGTAAAGTTTTGTTTACTGAACAGAAATAAAAATGAACATACTAAATCATATTATAGCCCATTTAGGGCATCAGAAAATCCCCTAATTATGTTTTATCCAAAAAACAACAGCAGATCGTTGCCCTTGAGAACTAAGCTGGGATTTGATCCCAGGACACATTTATTGATTATCTTAGTTAATAGTCTGTGTTGACAAACCTCTCTGCGCAGTTGCCGTAACTGTTTCTTAACCTCTGTGAATGTATGACGTGCTCTCAGGATGGTCTTTGTCAAGAGAATTAGTCTGGCTGCTACTGGCTTACCTGCTGTGATGTCATAAAGAGACTTGCTAGGTTAGGGAAATGGCTGAGGGGATGGGGCTTAAGATTCATCCCCCCATGTGCCACAATCCCAATCCGAATCAGGCCTGCACATACCTGGGATTTAAGCTCCCAGCGCAGAACTTCTAGGATATATCTAGCTGACAGTTGACATGTCCACTGCATGGACTTTGTAATGTGTGAATTGGCCCTTTGCAGAAAAAAGAAAGTGGAGGGGCTGCAGCTGCAGACCTGGGTTGACTGCAGCTCAGCATTTATTGTTTGCCTCAAGTGTTAAGGACTGGATTTACTTGCTCTGTGGACATTTGTGCTTTTCCAGTTTGGAACTGTGAAGTCTTTTCTCCACTTTGGAACTGTGAAGTCTATTCTGGGATTGCAAAGTTTCCTTCGAATTCTTAACGTGTCGGAGTACTAATTGCTTTGAACAGTATATTTAAATAACAAGAATAGCTTTATTTGATGTTGTTATATATGGTCTACACTAATTCATCAATTTCCTTAAATTGTTGTAAGTCAGTATTAGGAAGCAGTGTGCCTGTATTTCATTCTGCAGCTTTCCCTGTGACTCTTAATTTACTCACTTAGCACATGACTATTTGAGGGCTGGAGGCTGTCGCCCAGCAGGGGAATCATTGGAGAGCACCGAGCTTTGTGTGGTCACTGTAACTTGGTCTTTATAGAGTGGGATGACGCACTTGCCTTGAAGCTGCATTTATCTCTAGCCGATAGAGTCCGAGCGTGTTTCTTCTGAGAAGGGATGCTGAAAGCTTATAAAATCTGAGAAGGGAAGGGGAGTTTTACATTTGCCAAAACTGTCTGTAACACTTGATCCTTTGCTGCTATCTTCGATGCAAACAGAAAATGTCTTCATCCAAGATAGAACCAGGATACCTTTGTAGGGGGTTAGGTTTCCCTGGATTTATAGCTGGTCTACCTGGCAGGGCTTAGTTTTGAGACAGCTCTCTTATAAATTTTGAGACCCTTGTTCACGGCTAGGGCCTTATCCCTTCCAGAAATACAAAACCATCCATCTCTCTTATATATAAAAGCCGAATAGTGGTGGCACTTCTCTAGAACATTTCACACGCTCCGGAATTGGTTGGCGCCAGGGGTCATTTCCTGCGGGAGCGCACAGGAGTGGAGCTCCGGCAGTAAGGGGCCCAGGGGGTGGGCACATGCAACAAGCCCCACCCCCTGCTCCCAGCAGCCCTCAGTCAGAGCAAGAAGCAGCCAGGTAAGTTGCAGAGGCCCCTCCCTGGCCTGCCTTCAGGTACAAGCTCTCCCTCCTCTATGAGGGCAGATCTACGCGTTTCCCCCCCCCATAGCTAGCAATCCAAAACAGTCCAGTGGCACCTTTAAGACCAACTTTTATTCAGGTACAAGCTCTCCCCCCTCTGACAGATCTGCACGTTCCCCCCCCCCAATAGCTAGCAATCCAAAACAGTCCAGTGGCGCCTGAGCGGTGGGTGTTGCCTTCTGACACACTTCCGGTGATGTCGGGGTGTGGCATATGCAAATAAGTTATGCTAATGTTATGCTAATGAGCTCATGCACCTCTTTTTCTATTAAATGACCCCTGGTTAGCGCCCTGGTGTGTCACTCAGAATCTGTCCCTATCCACTGGCTGCATTGCTTGAGTCTCGCCTCCAACATTCTAAACAGTTTGCTGTTCCTCTCCCCCCCATAGCCAGTCAGAACACAGAGGTTATTTGCATATGCAGCCTCATTGGCCTTTGCCTTGGAACACAGAGGTCGTTTGCATATGCGACTTGATTGGCTTTTGCCTCTAACATGCTAAACAGTTTGCTGTTCTGAGGTAAAATTTGTCCAATCTCCAGGTGCGGGCTGGAGATCACTCAGAATTACAACTGCTTTCCAGACGGCAGAGATCAGTTCCCCTGGAGAAAATGGTGGGCTCTGTATCCTTATATGCAGGGCTTTTTTTGTAGAAAAAGCCCAGCAGGAACTCATTAGCATATCAGGCCACACCCCTGACAGGTGATACAAAAAGGCAAAAAGGGCACAGCAATCTAAATGAACAATATTACAAAGGAATGCTGCTGTATGTTCATAAGTTTACAGAATTATGACAATAAACTGAAGACATTTCCATGATGTTTTAAATCCCAATTGTCTTCTTTTATTCCACAGATGAAATCAGTATATGACGAACATCTCGAGTTTGCAGAGTTCGTTTCGCAGTCTTTATCAAAATTCTGTTTTTGCTGGACTTTTTTTCTTTCCAAAGCAATCCACTATAAGGAATCTGTATTTCAGAAAGGCTAAGAATAGCTCTCAAGAAAACCACGTGGTCCGTGGTTAAAGAAGTTGTGTCTTCAGTTTATTGTCATAATTCTGTAAAAATATGCCCCCCCCTTCGCTTCCCCAGCTGCCCTGCCTGTAAGAGCCCCTTCCAACTCTGTGATTCTGTGATTCCGTGACTCCCTCGGGTGTTTTGAGCTGACAGCCACAGGTGCACCAGCGTAAGAAGTTGTACCTGGAAGTCCCTCAGAAGGAAAAGGTCCTTCCCAATTGGGGGGGTGGGGCAGTCAAATGGCTGCCTTGGTCTCACCACCACTCTCCCACCTGTGCTGATCCGGCACATGGGTTTGAAACGGTACGGCGGCAGTCAACACCAAGTCCGTGTGTGGCTGTCAGGTTTTGGACAGGGATCATCAGCTTGACCTCGCCTAAACTTCCCCATCTGCAGAATTCCGGAGCATCGGGTCGTCAGAGTGTGGGAGGTGGTGAACAAGCCTTCCTCCAGCTCTAAGACTTGTTCCGTTGTGGTCCACCGCTCTAGTTTGCCACTGTTTTGTAGAACCCCACATTTTCTCATGCTCCCCGTGCCAGTGGGAAAGGCACTTGGGAAGTTAGTTGTTGTCGATTTTCCGGGTTGTATAGCCATGGTCTGGGCATTGTAGGACCTGACGTTTCGCCAGTAACGGGGACTGGCATCCTCAGAGGTATACACAGAAGGATGGAGTACTTGGGAAGCTTCTGAATTAAAATCCAGTTCCTTCAGCATTCCAGTATCGCTGCACTGACCCATGGGATGGAAACAGCGCTGCTAGCCAGCAAGCAGGTGTAGCTAGGTTTGTGTGCCACGTACCATCCTGGCGAGTGCCTCAGTCGGTGTGTTTGAGCAACACAAAGCGTGTGCAAGCCTAGTGATGGACCCCGTTTCCCCGTTTCCCCTCGTCCCACGAGTTCAGTGCAGCTGCATTCGAGTACAAGGACTGCATTTTCAGTTTGGCATTTGTCACTGCTTGTTCCTGGAAAAGCTGTCAGCAATTTCCACTCTTGTATGTGCAGCAGTCCCTTGGGCTACCCGCAACATCTCCTTTTGCTGCCAGTAGCCTGCTGAGGAAGACATCATAGGGGTGCTGGAATGGCCGGAGAGAGAACTGGAGTTCTTCAGGGATCTGAGAGGAGTTTGGGTGGTGTGCTGGTCCCCATGGGGTGTATGCCGCCACCATCGCCTTGCTTGTGAGTTTCCAAAGACCAAAGAGAAGAGATTTGATTTATAACCCATCCTTCACTACCCGAAGGAGTCTCAGAGCGTCTTACAATCTCTGTTCCCTTCCTCTCCCCACAACAGACACCCTGTGAGGTAGGTGGGGCTGAGAGAACAGCTCTGAGAGAACTTGTGATTGACCCAAAGTCACACCAACAGCTGCATGTGGAAATGTGAGGAATCAAACCCGGTTCTCCCAGATTAGAGTCCGCGCTCCTAACTAAACTGACTCTCTGCCCAGCAAGGTAACAGTTTGTACGAGCAGAGATAAAGGGATGATTCAGCACCTCGGAAGCCCAGCTGGATCTCCCCCCCCCCCCCGAAAATGAAAAGGGACAAGGCTATCATCTTGTAGCTTTTGGAAAAGAAGGTTAGGCATGGATGGATAGAAATATAAAGAGGTAGGGTTGTCAGGTCCCTCCTGGCTACCGGCAGGGGCTGGGAGGGGTAGGTTTGCCAGCTCCAGGTTGGGAAATCCAAAAAGAGGAGGGGGAGGAGCAGAAGATTGGATTTATACCCTGCCCTTCACTACCTGGTGTCTCAGAGCACCTTACAATCTCCTTTCTCTTCCCCTCCCCACAATGGACACCCTGTGAGGTAGGTGGGGTTGAGAGAGCTCTGACTGAGAACTGCTCATGAGAGAAAAGCTCTGGAGGAACTTGTAACTGACCCAAGGTCACACCAGCAGGTGCAAGTGGAGGAGTGGGGAATCAAACCCAGTTCTTCCAGATTAGAGTCCGCGCTCCTAACCACTACACCAAGCTGGCTCTCAGAGATGTGGGGGTTGAGCCTGGGGAGGGCAGGGACCTCAGTGGAGTACAAAGCCATAGAGCCCACCCTCCAAAGCGTCCATTTTCTCCAGTGAACTGATCTCTGTACTCTGGAGATGAGCTGTAATTCTGGGGGATCCCCAGGTCAGTAGCTGGCACCCCTATTAAAAGAGGGGAGATGCCTATTAGTTTAACCAGTACGGATAGCCGTGCTGTAATTGGAAGGCCACCTTCATCTGTTAGGCAGATTTACTTAACTTCTTTTACTTTCTTTTTTTTATTTTCAATTCAAAGGGGAAAAGTCAATAAATTTGAAATGAGTTTTGACAGACGTTGCTGTTGAGTGGGATGAGGTAGAGATGTCAGGTTTGGTTTCTGCTCTATGGCTTGTACCAGCAAACTGCACTTAGCAGCCCTTGATAGGAGAACCTGAGAATTGCCATGCTGGGTGAGGACCAGGTCTGTAAGGTGTGTGTGTGTGTGTGGGGGCTTTGGTGAACAGCAGAGAGACGAATACAAAAGGCAAAGCCCCAGAGGATGTGAGGCAAAAACGTTTTCTAATGTGGAATTCCCTTTTTCTCCAATCGGCTGTTAATTAAAAATTTCCCAGTGTGTTTTGGCAATAGTTGTAACTCAAGATCAGCAGCTCTTTCTTAACCAGTGATTTCAGTTTATTAGGACAGAACACAACACGGAACAACCCCAACTTATATACAGTTTGGAACTAGCTAAACCCAGGGGTCATTTCCTGCAGGAGCGCACAGGAGCGGAGCTCCGGAAGTAAAGAGCCCAGGGGGCGGGCACATGCAACAAGCCCCCCCCTGCTCCCAGCAGCCCTCAGTCAAAGCAAGAAGCAGCCAGGTAAGTTACAGAGGCCCCCCCCAGCTCCCCGGTCCAAAACAGTCCAGTGGCACCTTTAAGACCAAGTTTTATTCAGGTACAAGCTCTCCCTCCTCTGCAAGGACAGATCTGCACGTGTCCCCCCCCCCCAATAGCTAGCAATCCAAACCAGTCCAGTGGAGCCTGAGCGGTGGGTGTTGCCTTCTGACACACTTCCGGTGAGGTCGGGGTGTGTGACATATGCAAATGAGTTATGCTAATGAGCTCCTGCACCTCTTTTTCTACGAAATGACCCCTGGCTAAACCACACCCCTAGTACAGTCCAATCCTAAGGGAGTTCATAGGACCAATAGGGTTTGTTCCCGCCGAAAGTCAAAGTCTTCCCCAGTTGGTCCACTGCACATTGGCGGCCAATCAGGCTGTTGCTTTTCGGATACCGAGCATCTGTGGAGCTTGTGACTGAAGCTTTCAGGCTATCCATATAACACAAAACATAACAGCAATCATTCTCTGGAGCAGCCTATTAAAATATGTTTCAAATAAGGAAAAAAAACACTAAAATCACATAGAATCATAGAATGTTGGAGTTGCAAGGGACCTTGCAGGTCATCTAGTCCAACCCCCTGCACTCTGCTGGAGCATAGCCGAACAACATACCCGAAAGATGGTCGTCCAGCCTCCGCTTGAAAACGTCCAGCGAAGGAGCATCCACCACCTCCCGAGGCAGACTGTTCCACTGCGTGTGGCAGAAGCTCCCGTAGAGGCCAATCGATCCCCCCCACTGGCAGAAGAGTAGGACCTGGCAACCTTAATAAGATGGGAGTTACTTCCAAGTAGTGTTGCTGAGGATCAATCCCTAAGTGTTAAATGTTGCAAGTCCTGCCCTGGGGGGGGGTGCTAAACACACATTCGAGAACAGAGTTCTGGACTCATGGGGTAGCTACCAAAAAGGCCTTCAAGTGGGTGTCCCCACCAGACTCACCTTGTCCAAAATGGGTTTCCACAGCTGCTCTTCCTCAGATGCTTCTTCCTCAGAGCCAGTTTGGTGTAGTGGTTAAGTGTGCGGACTCTAATCTGGGAGAACTGGGTTTGATTCCCCACTCCTCCACTCGCACCTGCTGATGTGACCTTGGGTCAGTCACAAGCTCTGGCACAGCTGTCCTTGAAAAAGGGCAGTTTGTGTCAGAGTTCTCTTAGCCCCACCCACCTCCCAGAAGGGCGGGGTATAAATCCAATCTCCTCCTCCTCCTCTTCTCAGTGAAGAGGAAGAAGGAGAAGAAAAGATTGGATTCACTACCCAAGGGAGTCTCAGAGCGGCTTACAAACTCCTTTCCCTTCCCCTCCCCACAACAGACACCCTGTGAGGTAGGTGGGGCTGAGAGAGCTCTGATAGAAACTGCTCTTTCAGGAACAGCTCTGACAGAACCATGGCTTGCCCAAGGTCATCCAGCAGGTGCGAGTGGAGGAGTGGGGAATCAAACCCGGTTCTCCCAGATTAGAGTCCGCACACTTAACTACTACTACACAAAACTGCGCATGTATATACCAAACAACTGAACAATTAACATGACATTTGCCTCTTAAAATGTTATTCCACGGGGGGGGGGGACAGAACAGAATTCTGCCCTATTGTATTTAGCCATAGGCCATTACAAAACAAAGAAAACAGCAGAGAGGAATACTGTAAACATGAATAATGATATAAAATTGAGTAAAATCTAAGATATTATAAAACCATAAAACCAAAGTTATAACCAATTAATTGAATCAAAACGTACCCAATATTAACTAGTTCCCATAAGAAGAGCATTGGCCCGTATTTTCTTCGCAGCAAAGGCAAATAGAGCCATTCTATAGGATATATTGGCATTGGAATCAGCTAACAAAAGTACAGTCTTCTCAGAGTCTGAATGAAAGCTTAAGTCTGCTAAAATACCAGAGAGAAATTTTAACCTAGGTTTGGTATACATTGAGCATTTAAGGATATAATGGGGAAGATCCTCAATAACAGAAGAGCCACAAATACAAAAGCACTGTTCCTTAGGTGTTCTACTATAGCGGCCAGCTAATACGGCCGTTGGCATTGATTCAAAACGCACAGGGGGGGGGCTTTTCTTGGTCTTTGCCTCCAAGGCCCCATCAGTGGCCAGTGAGACACCTTGAAGAAACTCCCAATTGAAGAGTGGCTCCCCTTGGCATCTGTCCCTTGGCATCTGTGAGCTGGAAATACCCTGCTTCTGAACATGGAGTTGGCATTGTTAGTTGCCATGGGGGGGGGATGACAGAGCGATTCTGCTTGTGTAAGGGACAGAGGGCTGTGTGGGTCACAGAAACCCAGTCCTTTGACACCTGGAGGCAGGGGCTATTATTTCGGCTGGCGTTGCCTACGCACTCTTAAAGGCTTAGAGCTTTTCTTCAAAAGCAGCCAAGCTGTGATTGTCGGAGATTCCCCCCCCCCCGTCCAAACACCAACTTCTGCACATGTGAGGCATGATCACCGAATTGCAGAATTACACACACTATCGTGCATTTGGGGAGGGGGGGAGATAAGTTTGAGCCAATGGGCCTTTAATCCCGGCCCCAGTAAATAAAACCTTTCACTGGCATACACTTAATGGTTAAGGAGTTGTCCAAGGTTCTAAAAATACAGTCCTGTTGAGCCACCGAGAATTACTTTCCTCTTAATAGCGTGGATTGGCGCCCGAGGGAGCTGCTGCCCCCTTAGCCGCTTGGGTCTTCAGTAAACTAGGCCCATTTCAGATTTATTTCCGCCGCTCCAAATCCTTGCTAGCGTTTGTCTCCGCCGTTCACCTGCTTCTAATATGCCCCCCCCTTTTGTTTAAAATTTCAGCAGTGTTGTGTTTTATGACATTATTAAGATTAAAATAGGAAGAAAGACCTCAGGTTATGGACTGTATTATGAGAGCTATAAAACTGACCTTAAAAGATTATAAATGAGGTGGCGGAGCTGAACCTTCCTGACAGCTCGCTTACTGTTTTCAGATTTACGGGCAGCCCAGTGTGGCTGGGGGGTTGTAATTCCTACAGATGGTCTGTTATTCCAAGGGAAGGTGTGTGTGTTTGTGTTAAAGTTAGAGTTAGCTGGGGGAGAAGGGGGGAAGAGAGTTCTCCGTAGTGTCGGAGAGCTTGGAAGAAAAGGGGGGGGGAACACCCTTTATCAAGGGTGCAATTTTTCTAGCAGTGTGATTTTCATTTCAGGGCCTTTGCACAGGTCGCTTATGTCAGCTCTTCATTTCTAAAAAGAGAAATGTCATGACTCAAAAGTGCGCACACACATACCGACACACTCCCCTTCTCTACCAGGGAGACCGCTGCCATCTTAGAAGGAGTGGGGCTTAACTGCAGTTAGTCAGTGGTGAGGGAAAGGCTCTCTGCACATGCTCAGGGTAACAATATGGAATTTTACTTATTCCAGCCCTTCTATCCTAGTACTGAGCATACATTTCAGGGCTGACCTTAGCCATACTATAATTTCATAGGCTCTGCAAAATGAAGAGTTTTGTTGTGGGAATTTTTTTTTCTTTAGTCTCTCCCTTGAATAGAAAGAGATACAGATGAAACTCAGTTGACACAATTGTCTATTGAAAGTCTACAAACTGTCCTCATTTCTCTCTTGTTGGACATGAAAGATGCATAACTTAACTGAAAGCCAGTTTGGTGTAGTGGTTAGGAGTGCGGACTCTTAATCTGGGAGAACCGGGTTTGATTCCCCACTCCTCCACTTGCAGCTGCTGGTGTGACCTTGGGTCAGTCACAAGTTCTTTCATAGCTGTTGTCTCAAGGGCAGACCTCGAAAGAGCTCTCTCTCTGCCTCGCCTACCTCACAGGGTGTCTACTGTGGGAAGGGGAAGGAGATTGTAAGCCGTTCTGAGACTCCTTCGGGTAGTGAACGGCAGGGTATAAATCCAATCTCTTCTCTCTTCTTCTTCTTCTTCTTCTTCATTCACTGTTGTCATTCATAAAGTGTTCCATTTGCAGAAAAATCCAGTGGGCCAGAGAGGTGCGAAGGCTGCTGAAGGGGACAAGTTGCATTTAAACACACACACACACACCAAAAAGCCAAGCAGGTACTAAAATGTGACATGCAAAGCGTGGAGGGAAAGCAAAGTTCAGTTGGGGCATGTAGTTAAGAAGCCAAGATGGAGCAGAGACTATGAGGAAATGTCCTGGGGCTGAATTGCTCTTGAAGACATTTTGGAAGCTTTGGTTACTCCAAACTGCGATAGCAAGATTGCTAGCTGGGATGGACTGCAGGCAGCAAAGAAATCCTGAGCTTAGAAGATTAACTTTTGGCTGTTTACCGGTATCTATGTCCTGTTTCAGTCCAAGGTGCTGGCTGGCACCCTTTAAAGCCTTTCAGGGCATCTGACAGACCATTTCCTCTCTCCGGGGTCCTGCCCTGGCCCCTGTGATCGGGATCTCTGGCCCACCCAAGGGAGTTGGGTGGGCAGAAGCGAGTAGGATGGGAAGGGCAGAGCCTTTTCAGTGGGGGGCCCCTGGCTCTGGAATGCTGTCTGGCTCTCCTTGTGCCTTGCAGCGTCATTGGGCATCCGTTGGTGTCAGGCCAAGACTTTAAACAAAAATCAGCAGGCTTTTAACTAATTTGGATGGTTCCTCTCCTCGATAAGTTTTATTTTCTGTATCCAGCTAAAAACTTGAGTTCCAACTGGGGGTGAAAAGACAGGATCTAAAGAAATAAAAGCAAATGCTTAAGTACCCTTCTGGGTTTTTTTATGAGAGGGCTGTTCTCTTCTCTCCCACTTGGTCAGCTATGCTGCCTCTAAGGGTCTGCTGATGGAGGGTGGGGAAGGACAAAAAGCCAGACACATTTGGAAAAATGGAAATTTGGATAGGATCACAGAATCACAGAGTTGGAAGGGGCCTTACACGCCATCTAGTCCAACCCCCTGCTCAGTGCAGGACCAGCCTAGAACATCCTTGACAAGTGTTTGTCCAGCCGCTGCTTCAAGACTGCCAGTGAAGGGGAGCTCCCCACCTCCCGAGGCAGCCGATTCCACTGTTGAACAACTCTTGACTGTCAAAAAGTTTTTCCTAATATCCAGCTGGTACCTTCCTGCCCTTCATTTAAGCCCATTATTGTGAGTCCTATCCTCTGCTGACAAAGGGTTGCTGTTTCCATATTCTTATGGAATATTGCGAGAGCCAGTTTGGTGTAGTGGTTAAGTGTGCGGACTCCAATCTGGGAGAACCGGGTTTGATTCCCCACTCCTCTGCTTGCACCTGGCTGGATGACCTTGGGCAAGCCGTAGTTCTGATAAGAGCTGTCCTTGAAAAAGAGCAGTTTCTGTCAAGAGTTCTCTCAGCCCCACCTACCTCACAGGGTGTCTGTTGTGGGGAGGGGGAGGGGAAGGAGTTTGTAAGCCACTCTGAGACACCTTTGGGTAGTGAAGGGCGGGGTATAAATCCAATCTCTTCTTCTTCTTTTTCTTCTCCTCCTCCTGTCAACTGTAGAGAAGTCCAGTAAAAGAGCATAATGAAAGTTAGTGGCTTGGCCTCGTGTCACATGTAGATGTGGAGAGGGAGTGGTGGTGTGTGTGGGGGTCACCTTTTAATGGAGTGCTCAGAACAGGCCCGGTAGGAAGTGGGGGGTGCTCGTAAGTCACCCCGGCAAAAGAGTCTTTGGAGCTGACCCTCAGTGTGACTTCTGACCTTCTTTTATTTCAAAGAGATTTAGACATCTGTCAAGGATCTCTTCCCATCCATCATCCACTCCCACTGTGCCTCCTTTCCGTTCCCCTCCACACACTCCTCCTATTTTGCCGCTTGCTGCGACAGCTGCTCCGGGAAGATCCCCCCTCCCTCCCCTTTTTAAGTATGGGCCACTTAAGGTCTTGTCGGGCCACGGAGGCCATTAAGCAGGAACACCTGTTCAGAGCATCACAGCCGCCCGGGGCTCCCAGTGAAGGGGCGATAAGGGAAAAGTGTGCCTCTGAGTATGTGCAGAGTGACTTACAGTAACTACTAAATAAACTCACCTAGCCCCCTGCACAAACGGGGTAGAGGTCCAATTGTTGCTTTGAAGAAATTAACCCTTGGAGCTGCTTGCCACTTAATTAATTAATTAATTAATTAATTTCATTGAACTTATATCCCGCCCTCCCCACATTGTCATCTCAGTGCGGGTACCAACATCTCCCCCCCCCATTAATGCAGATTTACAAATGAAAACATACTACAATAATCAATTGAAATCCATAAAACCACCAGTCTTAATTCAATAAAATCATCAGCATTTAAAAGCACAACACACCTCAGTGACAGATAGCGTGGTCCCAGTCTGGCGTTCCTGGATCCGCAGTCACTGTGGGGAAGGCCCAATCAGGATGGATGCCCGCAGAGGTCATTTCGGGGGGGATCGGGGGGGATCGCAGTTCCCCCGGGTGAGGTACGGGGGGCGAGGCACATGACGAAGCCCCGCCCCCTGCTTCCGGCCACCCCGCTTCCAGCCCTCATTCAGCCAGGAGGAGGCAGGAGGGTAAGTTGCTTCCTCCCTGCCTCTCCCCACCCCTGCCTGCCTGGGGCCAGGGAGGGCCTTCGCGGGGCTTCCTTGTCCTCCCGCCGGCCGGTACCGTTGGGGGCGGGGAGTGTGGCCTTATGACACACTTCCGGTGATGTCACGGGGTGTGGCATATGCTAATGAGTTATGCTAATGAGTTCCCCTAGCTCTTTTTCTACAAAACGACCCCTGGATGCCCGTTGCCTCAACTAAAGGCCTGGCGGAAGAGCTCCGTCTTGCAGGCCCTGCGGAACTGTAATGGGTCCCACAGGGCCCTGATCTTGTAAGGCAGCTCATTCCATCAGGCAAGTGGGACATCCCTAGGGCCAGGGACTACCAGGAGGTGCTGGCTGGCAGAACACAATGTTCTACACGGCTCATTTGGTTGCTGTCTCTGCAGGTACGTCTGAGGTCAAGTGGGTACTGCCTGTTTTTTTTGCCCTGGCTGTGCTGTCTCTATTTCGTACATTGCCGACTTAAAGACTGGCCCTGAAAACACTTTGCAGGGCTGAGGATTTCTCCTCCTCTTCCTTCTGAAAAAAACTGGCCAGATCCACCTTCTGAGCAGACTATGACAGCTGAGTTGTCTCAGAGGAAAGTTGTATGGGCCAAGATGCAGTTCTCCTCTGGGGTACACAAAGGCAGTGGACTGGGGAGGGACTTTCTCCTCCCTGGGTGAGCAGTGGCCAGCGACCCGTTTGGGGAGAATGACAAATTGTTTAATTGCAAGCTCTCGTACATTCTGGGAGGATCGCATGAGCGCTGGAGAGGATTAAGTGAATGAGACAAGAGCATCCACGGCACAGAACAGTTATTTAAAATGCGGTAACTAGAGCCTCTGCAGCGGGCCAAGCTAATTTGGGTGGCCATGGGTCCCTTATTTAGAGGGCATTGGCCTTTTGGAGGTATTTTGTCCAGATAACTTTCCAATTTTAATTTCTGCTCGTATTATAAATAACCCAGTCGCCCGTGGGAAAACGGTTCTGTGTACCGGAAACTCAGTAGCAGACATAACATGCTGGGGTCGGAGGTCACCGGAGCGCTTGGCAGGGTAGAAAAGAAAGCTGATGAGGCTTGGATCCGGGAGGACTCTGGTGGACTCTCAACTTGTCGGTCACAGTTTTCACCGGTTTAGGGAACGGATGATGATTTTGCCAAACCTCTTGAGACTTTTATGAATTATTACTTAGTGCTGAATGATTATTGATTGTTTTATCAATGTTGTAAGACGCCCGGAGCCCTCTTGCGAGGTAGGTTGGGATATAAATTGAATAAACTAAACTAAACTTTCTGGCACAGGATGCCCAGTCTGCATCCCGCAGCTGAAGTTTCCCAGCAGCCACAGGGACTGGTATCACAAACCATCAACGCAGAAAATCACCTTGATAGGTTCCTTTGTGCATTCTTATGCCACTTCGGGGCATTTTAGCCCAGTTTGGTGTAGTGGTTAAGTGCGTGGACTATAATCTGGGAGAACCGGGTTTGATTCCCCACTCCTCCTCTTGCACCTGCTGGATGACCTTGGGCAAGCCATAGTTCTGTCAGAGCTGTCCTTGAAAAAGAGCAGTTTCTGTCAGAGCTCTCTCAGCCCCACCTACCTCACAGGGTGTCTGTTGTG
>NW_015163169.1:178122-226422 GCF_001447785.1 Gekko japonicus
GGGTAGTGAAGGGGAAGGGCGGAGTATAAATCCAACCTCCTCCTCCTCCTCCTCCCTTCTTCTTCTTCTTCTTCTTCTTCTTCTTCTTCTTCTTCTTCTTCTTCTTCTTCTTCTTCTTCTTCTTCTTCTTCTTCTTCTTCTTCTTCTTCTTCTTCTCCACTCTAACTTCTGAGAGCCACTCCAGAGTTCTGTCAGGGTGGAATGTGTTCTTCACTTAAAAATGTGCAGAGCGGAACTGTGCCTGCTCAGTAAGGTGTCTGTTTGATGGCCATGTATGTATGAAATGGCTCTCAGCTTGAGGTGGATTCAGAGATGGAGTCAGTTAAGGCGTGCTGGCCTTGGATCCAGAAGTGGCTTCCTTGGCATAATTAAAATAACACTCGGCATTTGTATAGGACGTTCTGGAACATTTAAATCGCTTCACACCATTTCAGTGATCTTTATGGCACCCCTGCAAGGCAAGCTACTGATATCCTCATATTGCAGGTGTGAGCTGTGCCATATTACCACCTAAGGACTAAGGGGAGATTAGAACCAGCACTCGGTTCATGTTCTCAGTCACTGTGCGATACCAGTTCTCAACTCCTGGGTGTGCAAACCATCAGAACTTTGGGGCATTTTAGCCCATTTCCCTTGCTGACTTTCATTGTCATTCACAAGTAGTTCTCTAGGGAGGTGTGAACTCTACCCAGCCAGAGATAACTGCCTGGCAGTTGTTTTGTATTATCTCACATGCTGCAATACAAGAGAGAGAGATCCTGATTCTAATGGAGGTAGCTGATTTTTCTCTTTTGCCTGTCTAGAAGCTCTGATTTGCCCCTTGGACATGTCAATAAATGAAAAACAGAAGTGCGTTTTCAACTGGCTTTGTGAACATGGGTCTAATCGCCTGTGCTTTCTCCCAAAACCTACACAAACACACACACACACACACCTGCCCACCTCCCTTGTAAGGGTTGCCTTGAAGTTTTGTAGTGCAGCAAAGAGAATGTAGGAGATGCCAGTCAAATCAAAACGTTGTCATTCTTGGATCCTTGATGCTGAATCAGTTGAATTAAACTGCAGTGTGGATGAAAGCAAAGGCGATTCACTCCATCTAGAGGTTGCGGGATGAATCGTCTGTGGATTTCCTCGTGCTTTCAAGGAGAAGGGGAAACTGTAATTTTGTTTTATGTGCTGGATTCATTTGGAGGAGGTGGGGACAAATCAATGGGGAAGGTTCCGTTATCCGTTTTCCTCCTCCTCCTCCTCTTCCTTTGAGAGCCAGTTTGGTGTAGTGGTTAAGTGCGTGGACTAAATCTGGGAGAACCGGGTTTGATTCCCCACTCCTCCACTTGCAGCTGCTGGATGACCTTGGGCAAGCCATAGTTCTGTCAGAGCTCTCTCAGGAGCAGTTCTCAAAAGAGCTCTGTCAGCCCTACCTACCTCACAGGCAGTGTTCCCTCTAAGTTTTTTAGCCTTCGGCTCACACATTTTCGTCCTAGCTCAGGAAGAAGGGCTCCAGAGCAAACTAATTGATGCAGTAGCCAAATTACCTGCTCACCACTTTAATGCCAGTAGCTCACAAAGTGGAATTTTTGGCTCACAGGACTCCACAGTTTAGAGGGAGCATTGCTCACAGTTTGTCTGTTGTGGGGAGGGGAAGGGTAAGCCGCTCTGAGACTCGAAGTGAAGGGCGGGGTATAAATCCAACCTCTTCTTCTTCTCCTTCTTGCAGGGATGAAGCGGCCCCTGAGCCCATCCCACCCCCCCGGGAGCAGCGCTTGCGGGCGCCTGGCTGAGGACGCTGGCCGAGGATGTCCGCCAGAGCAGCGTGCCAAGCGGGAGAAGAAGCACCCGTCCTTCACGCTGTGTGAGGTCTGCAACATCCAGCTCAACTCAGCCGTTCAGGCCCAGATTCACTACAATGGGAAATCCCACCAGAAGCGCCTCAAACAGCTCAGCAAAGGCAGGATCCTGACCAGCCAAGGTAAGGCCCCCAAGGGGACAGGGGAAGTGGTCTCAAACAGCACAAGGTTGGACCAGAAGCCCAGGGGGTGGCATGGGTGGGGTGTTACTTTTTCCTGTGTGCTGTCTTGGCTGGTTGCCACAGAGACAACACACTGGAAAGACAGTCCGGAATCAAGGTAAGCCACAGAGCCAGAGGTCAGATAGCCGGGAAGTCAATTCAAGGTTGCAGGTTGCAAGGACAAGGAGAGGCTGCTACACACACGCAGGAGCAGGTCTGAGTGAGCAAAGTTACTGCCACGTTGAACCAGGTGCACTGAGTGCTTTTGAGCAGGTCCTTCCTTCCCTGGGGTTGAGTCTGCAAAGGCTTACAGCTCCTCCCGTTGCCTCTGCAGGAGCTGGAGCCTGGCACTCCTTCTTCACTCCTGCATAGTCAGCCTCTGGCGTGCCCGACGTCTGGGGCACTCAGGAGAACTCGGCGGGGAGTCTGGCCTCGGGGTGTCTGCAACTGGGGTTAGGGTTAGGGTGTTGCTTCTCTCCTGTCCCCTTCACGCCCTTCCTCAAAATCCACCTTTCCCCTACTTGAAACTGATTGTGTCTCAGTGAATTGAAAGGCACACTCTATCGCCTTTATTCTCCATGCCAAAGTCTGCATTGGACAGTGCAGAGCTGGAAAAAGGACAGAGGGGGGTGGGAAATCAAGATGATGAGTGGGCTGGGGAGCACCTTCCCTACGAGGAAAGGCTGAAGAGCCTGGGACTTTTCGGGTTAGAAAAGAGTCGAGGAAGGGGGGGGCATGATGGAGGCTTGTAAAATGATGCACGGAGTGGAGAGAGTGGACTAAGAAACATTTCCCTCCCTCTCCCAAAAATAGTAGAACTCGGGGGCATCCAGTGAAACTGATGGACAGAAGGAAAGACTACTTTATACAGAGAGCGATTCAGATGAGGAATTCGCTGCCAGAGGATGTAGTGATGGCCACGGGAACAAACAGTCTTCAAAGGAGATTAGATAGATTCGTGGAGGATAAGCCTATCAGTGGCTACTTGCCACAGTGACTGAGAGGAACCTCCATATTCAGAGGTGTCAAGCCTCTGAATCCCAGAGCCTGGAGCCAGGAGGATGGCCTCTATGCCCTGCTATTGGCCACTGTGTGAGACAGGATGCTGGACTAGATGGACCCTCACTGATCTGATCCAGCAGGGCTCTTCTGGTGTTCTTATCAGGGAAAGGCCTCGGCCCATATGCCCTGTTGTTGGCCCTCCAGAGGAACTGGCTGGCCACTGTGTGAGACAGGATGCTGGACTAGATGAACCCTCACTGGTCTGATCCAGCAGGGCCCTTCTGATGTTCTTATCAGGGAAAGGCCTCGGTCTCTCTGCCCTGTCGTTGGTCCTCCAGAGGAACTGGCTGGCCCCTGTGTGAGACAGGATGCCGGAGTAGATGGACCACTGGTCTGATCCAGCAGGGCTCTTCTGATGTTCTTAAGAGAGAGATCTGTCTTGTTACTGTGACAGCACAATAGCCATAATAATTACTGATGAGTAATAGCAGTCCTTGTCCTGTTTTACCCTGTGCGGAAAATTTCTGTTTTCCTCCTTTCTGTAGTAAGGAAAGTGATTAACCTGAATGCCTGATTCAAGTCAGGAATGTAAGTAGTTCCTAAGGGCCAGGGCAAATGCTGATCTTCCGGTTTAGTGGATATGTTGATTGGATTGACAGCACACTAGTTTGTTTTTGAGGCCACTTGGGTTTTGCGATAGTTATGGCAAGGATGGCCTCTCTATCAATTTGCTTCTGTTTGTTAAATTGTAAATTTGCACAGACTAGCTTTGACATCTCAGTTTTAATAATATTAAACATTATTTAAACAGAAGCATTGATCAAAGGGTAGATGACTGAACAGAGTAGCATGTGGAGGAGTGGGGAATCCAACCCGGTTCTCCCAGATTAGAGTCCGCGCTCCTAACCACTGCACCAAACTCTCTTGAATAGAAAAGCCCTCTTGAACAGTTCAGTTTTGCATAGATTCAAGTGGGGTAGCTGTGTTGGTCTGAAGGAGCAGAATGAAGTTCGAGTCCAGCGACACCTCTAAGACCAGCAAGGTTTTATTCTGGGTGAAACTTTGTTGGCTTAAAGGTGCCACTGGACTCGAACTTTGTTCAGTTTCTCCTAGTTTGCGGAAACCCATGAGAGCGGGAGCCTTCCTGACCTCCTCGGGCAGGCCGTTCCACAAAGTGGGCCCCCCCGGAGAAGATCACGTGGACGGGCACTTGTGGATTTTGTCCATTTGCAGGTTGGCACCTGCAGGACAATGCCCCCTCTAAGCTGTGGAGTCCTGTGAGCAAAAATTCTACTTTGTGAGCTACCGGCATTAGAGTTGTGAGCGAGCGATTTGGCTACTGCATAAGTTAATTTGCTCTGGAGCCCTCCTTCCTGAGACAAGGCAGAAATGTGCGAGCCAGAGGCTAAAAAACTGTGAGCTAGCTCACACGAACTCAGCTTAGAGGGAACACTGCTGCAGGAGGCCCTGCTCAGGTGACCGAAGCTGTTGTGGGGGGGCAGAGGAGGAGAGGCGGTTCTGGAGATGTGAAGGACCAAGGCCACGGAGGCCTTTGCATGTGATAACCAATACTTTAAACCGAGCCCCGTAACAGGTGGGCGGCCAGTGGAGCTCCCGCGTGGCTAGCGAAAACGGCATGCTGAGTTTTGTTTACTTCAATCTGTCATATTTCTTCCCCACCCTCCCTCCACGGAGCTCAGAGCAGTTCATGTGGCTTCCCCCTCTGCTGCTTCATGCTCACAGTGACACTAGGTGGTATGTGTCAGGTTAGGCTAAGCAGACAGAATGGCTGGTCCAGAATCATCCAGTAAGCTTCAGTGCTGAGTAGGGTTTCCAGGTCCTTCCTTATCTCCAGCAGGAGACTGGGGGGGAGGGGGGCGTCCCCAATGCGATGACATCACACAGAAGTGACGCCATCGTTTTGAGGACCAGCGCCCTGAACACCTGAGGTCCAAGCGGCAGATTCGCTGCTGGAGTTCAGGCGCAAACAGCCCTTGCAAACAGCATTTAAAAGGGACCCTTTGAATGCTGTTTGCAAGAAATGGGGGGGGGGACGACGCATGCACCTGAACTACAGTGGCGAATTCGCTGCTTGGCGTTTAAGCATGCGGCCAGTAGCCACCCTCTCCCTCCCTCCCACAAGATTTAAAGGGCCCTCCAGCTGATCGGTAGGCCACATGCTCCAGCCGATCTTTTTTTTTTAATAATTTTTTTATTGTATCCCAATATTGTTATTACATTACAGTTTAGTTCCAAATTTTTGATACTTCTTTCCCCCTATTTTATCCCTCCCCCCCTAAGGTGGCCACCATCATGTTATTCACATTACATTTTCAACCACGAGCACATTCTTTCCAACTTTACAAATATACCCCTGTTGGCTTCCCCTTTATGAACCCATTTAAAGTATACCGACCATTTCTTTTTTATCTCCTTTATTTTTACAGTCCATATCTTATCTTGCTTTAAACATTCCAATATGTCCGATTGTATATATTCGTATAAATATTCGTTCCATTTTTCTAAAGTCCATTTTGAGTTCTCCTTCTAACCATATGCAATCACTGCATGTGCTGCTAATAACATTACTTTGAAGATATCCTGATTTTGTTTCTCAATTCTATGGTTTCCCAATACACCCATAAATAATAAATCTACATCTATATCCAGGTTGACTCTACATAGCGCTGCTATTTTTCCCCGTATCTTTTCCCAAAAATCTGTCACCATTGGGCATTCCCACCATAAGTAAGAGTACCACCCTTCTTTTGCGTTACAGTGAAATTGTGGGATCCCCTACCTGGGGTCTGGCATCCCAGATGCTGAGCAGGTCTTCGAGTCCAAGTCCAGTGTTCTGACCGCTGAATCACATTGCCTAATCTCTAGCCCCTTTTAATTACAGTCATTCTAAATGGGATAATCATATTCATTCTTTAAGGAGCACGAGGCCGTCTAATGCCAGTTCTGGGGCCTAGCAAATAGGCGCGTGTGCATGCGAAGAGCATGGTTTTAAGTGGCTGAGCTTTGCTTTATCCTGGCCCTGCCACCAGCCTCACCCTCTCCCATCCTTTATGATGCAGGCCTAGAAATGCCACCACAAGCCCTCACCACCCATAACCTTTGACTGGCTTCTTGGAGCGTAAACTCAGAAAGGCATACGGAGCTTGGGGCCACGCGCTGAGTTGTTTTCGCATGGCTGGCATCTTTTATTAAATGTGTTTGAGGGGATGACTAACCAGCTTTTACAATCCTATGTTGCGGTGTGGGGTAGGTGTTTATCGCCCATCTCTCCCACTGGTCCTTTCCGCATTTGCCTGCCACTGTGGATTTTCTCAGCATCCGAGTCAAGGCGATTTAAGCCCACGGCAAAACAGCATCCAAATAACCCGGGGCCACACCAGGCTGAAACTGGGCTGACCACTGAAGGGAGGGAATGTAATGCAGAATAGGGAAAAGCCCAGAATAAAAAGAAGGTTGAACTCCATTTTAGTGCAGAATGGGGGGGGGGGGACCTGGATTAGAAAGAAGGCTGAATTCGATTTTAGTGCAGAATTGCTTGGAGGACACCCTGGTGGACATGGATTAAAAGGAGAGTACAGAAATGGCCACTGAGACGCATGGTGGACTACATACTGGAAACAGGGCTTGAAACAAGAGTTCAGAGGACTACAGGGTTTTTAAAAGTATATTTTTGCATTTGTGTATGTGTGCCTGGAAGTCACAGCAACCTCTGGCAACTCCAACTGGGGCATGGAGAACGTTCCAGAGAAGTGGCTTGGCCAGAGAACCAGCATGGCAGCATAGCGGACAGCCTGCCCCCGCCTCCCAACCCTGGTATTCCTTGGAGGTCTCCCATCCAAGTACTTGCCAGGGTCGGCCCTGCTTAGCTTCTGAGATCTGACAAGATTGGGCTTGCCTGGCCTATCCAGGTCAGCTCCCCCCCGACTAGAGCCCTGGTCAGTCCCATTCTGTTTGTGCAGACTGTGTGCAAATACTGTGTAACTTTGTTTTGTGTGTCCCCGAGGGCTGCTTTAAGGTATTTTGTCACTTCAAACAAGGTTGCCTGTTCCCTCCTGGGTTGGCACCACTGCCAGCTGCATCTGTGCCAGTTCCCTGCAGTAATTCGGGGGGCACAGCCAGTGTCTATGCAGGCCCAAGTGGAGATGCCGGTAATCTCCGTCCGGCGTCACTGATGGCCAAGGTAAGCTGAACCCCAACAGAGCATTGGTGACCCCCTTTCCACGCCCCTTCTAGCAGCTGCTTGAGTGGCTTGGCCAGAGAACCAGTAATGACAAATTGTTGTTCAGTCGCACAGTCGAGTCCGACTCTTCGCAACCCCATGGACCAGATCACGCCAGGCCTTCTGGTCTTCCGCCGTCCTCTGAAGTTTGCTCAACTTCATGTTCGTTGCATCTATGACACTGTCTAACCATCTCAATGACAAATACACGGTAATAAAATGCAAAATCCTAACAAGTTATGTTATTAATAAAAGATCAAGAAATTATGTAATACACAGAATAATGTAACAGAATCTCGTAATACGGTAAATATTAAAGAATGGTCAAACAAGAAGGATCCAGAGGAGTCCAAGAAAATCAGTCCAGAAAGATCAGAAGTCAAAGTCACACGAGGATACCGGATATGTGAGCCTCGTTTCGGCACACTTCATCAGTGGAACTATTCACAGTACATCAATTATTTAATGGCTGTTACATAAGTCTGAGTCATTAAAGAGGACAATCATTCCAGAACTTCGTTACATGTATTCTTATTTTGGGCACCACTCAAGTGCAATACAGAGAATCAAGCTAGAATCCATCTAATGCCGGTATAGCCTCCTTATACACACTGGCATACACAGATCTTGGCATACACACTGTAATCCAGAGAGGATCTATGACACTGTCTAACCATCTCAATGACAAATACACGGTAATAAAATGCAAAATCCTAACAAGTTATGTTATTAATAAAAGGTCAAGAAATTATGTAATACACAGAATAATGTAACAGAATCTCGTAATACGGTAAATATTAAAGAATGGTCAAACAAGAAGGATCCAGAGGAGTCCAAGAAAATCAGTCCAGAAAGATCAGAAGTCAAAGTCACACGAGGATACCGGATATGTGAGCCTCGTTTCGGCACACTTCATCAGTGGAACTATTCACAGTACATCAATTATTTAATGGCTGTTACATAAGTCTGAGTCATTAAAGAGGACAATCATTCCAGAACTTCGTTACATGTATTCTTATTTTGGGCACCACTCAAGTGCAATACAGAGAATCAAGCTAGAATCCATCTAATGCCGGTATAGCCTCCTTATACACACTGGCATACACAGATCTTGGCATACACACTGTAATCCAGAGAGGTTGAACTCATTTATTACGAGGGCCAGATCTGACATAAATGTCACCTTGTCGGGCCAGGCCATGTGTGCCATAAGATAAATTCCAGGTACCAGAGATATAAACTGTATAAAGGACAGCAGCTGGTAAGCTATGAATTGGTATATCCTCACTACAAGGCCTCATGGGCTGGGAGGGGGGGTGCAGAGGAAAACCCACATGGGTGGACTGGAGATCCAGCGGTGCAATGCTGGGCAGATGCTCCCAGGATGCCTGACTGCTGCAGATGAGGTTCTTCCACCATGCTGAGGCCACAATCACAGTTGCTCTGCCCACTCACCCCCCAACAGTCTCCTGTTCCCTTCCCTTGCACTAGTTGCTTATGGGCACATAAGAGCCCTGGATGGGCCAGTTCCGGCCCCCGGGCCTTATGTTTGACAGCCCTGCTAATCCTTCTTGTGTCTTCTCACTTCTCATGGCCGGAGAACCAGCCTTGGCACAGAGCCACCCCTTTTACTGGCTTAGATAAACATCACTTCCTTAATAAAATGTAGTTTGTATAAGAGGCTCTGACAGTAAGAGAGTCCTTGGGTTTGAGATATCTGTTCAGGAACTGTCTGCTGGTGCCTCCTCTTGTCTCTTCTGGGTTGATGGGAAAGTTGCTCAAAGCTCCATTTTGATCCTCCTAAGGAATCACATGGAACTAAACCATACTGAGTCAGGCCACTGGCCCATCACTATTGGTCTACTCAGACTGGCAGTAGCTCTCCAGGGTGTGAGGCGGAGGTCTTTTGCATCACCTACTACGGTATCCTTTAACTAGAGATGCCGGGGATTGAACTTGGGATTCTGCAGGCCAAGCAGATGCTCTGTCATAGACCTACAGCCTCTTCCCGTTGGCTTACAGACAGGCCCGTAGCGACAGGGGGGCTTTTGGGGGGCCTTCCCCCTTAATTAAAAGCCCAGCCCCACAAATAGCCATGCCAGAAACCTTACTTTTGAGGAGAGACCCTGCTGCCTGCTGCTGGCCGGAGCAAGGGTGAGAGCGCGCAGCTTGCCCTTGGACTTCTTTCTCTCTCCCACTGTGGAATTGGGGGGGGGCATCATAGGCCCTATTAATTTGCATATTTCCCAAAGGCTTGTGGGAATGCTTTGGAAAGACTCACCGTGACCTAGGTGGTATACAGCAGGGCTGGGCTAGCAGAAAGGGGAATTGTTGGAGATGGATTGAAGGTACCACTCTAAGTGGAAGGGAACTCAAAAGGCATTTAAATGCCTCCTGAATTGTTTTTTTCCCCTGGGAACTGATGTGCCCTGTCCCTTGAAAGGAAGGGCTAGAAACAGGCTCAGAGCCTCCCCTTCTAAAGACAGGCATTCAGATTAATTTAATTAACTGTAATTTAACTGCCTCCTTAAAAATTTAAATGCCCCCCTCCCGAACGCCTCGGGAAGGAGGGCTCCAGAGCAAACTAATTTATGCAGCAGCCAAATTGCTTGCTCAGAACTTTATTACCAGTAGCTCACAAAGTAGAATTTTTTGTTCACAAGACTCCACAGCATGGGTTCCATTGCAACAAGGAGACGTCTGCCAGAGTTCCCCTCACTCTCAGAACACCCCCTGTTATGTATTCTGATTTCTACTGCATGCCTAGCTTCAAGACAGGTGTCTATTAAAGACTGGTATCCTAACATGCACGTTCTGATTGGCTGCTTCTGACAGCAGGCCAATCAGAGCTAAGGACTGTGACTGGAGGGAACAACAATGATTGGTCTTTATCTTGTAAATATGATTGGTTCTTAACGTTCACCTGGGTGTGGCCTTCCCAGCCCGGGATGTTCAAAAGGAGCTCAGGCGCCTATGGTTCTTCGTGTTGATTTGTTCTGGTTCAATAAAGCTGATTTCACTGTTCAAGAGCTGCCTGAGTCTGATACATTTCACCTCCCTTTTAGGGCCCATCCCAGTAACTGGCCACACCCCTCCTCCCAACATAGCCACCCACCTGTTCTCCACTCCGTGTGCGGCCTCAGGCCCAGTGGCACGCCCTCGCCCCACACAGTGGTGGCGTGGATCAGCCAGCCTCATCCTGCTCCTGCCATACTCTCCCAACGGAGCAGCCACCCACTTCTCCACCTTGGGTCTCTCGATGGACAATTGTGGTCCATTCTCTCAACCCCTTCCATGGGCCCCACCCCACCCCACACCTGAGTGTTGCACACACAAGGGGAGGGCATGGCTCAGTGGTAGGGAACCTGCTTGGCACGCAGAAGGTCCTGGGTTCAATCCCCAGCGTCTCCAGCTAAAAAGGGGGGAAACGATCTGGCAGTAGCAGCAGGTGCTGTGAAAGGCCTCTACCTGAGACCCTGGAGAGCTGCTGTGTATTGCTTGGAACGTAGAGGTTTGCAAGGCCAGGTGCCATCTGGTGAGCCTGGGGTTAGTGTTCTTCATGCGCTAGAGCCACTGCAGAGGAGCATGGTCCATTACCAAGGTGAATATTGTGCCCCACAGTTCATGCCTCAGCTAGTTCGCAGCTCAGTGTACAGCCAAGGCCTCCTGCTATGCACCCTCATTGCAGTCCTCATGCACACACACCTTCTGCCAAGTTCCTTTGTGAGCTGTGTCCCTCACTAAGGTCTGTCTGCTGCCTGTGTCCATCGGGGCCTGACTCTGGCTACAACCCATGGGGCCTCTACCACCTGGGCCTGCGTTGGCCTGTTCCCTGGGCAGCCCCCCCCCCATGCCATCCAAGGTGGAATGATCCATGTGTGGCCAGTCCCTGCAGATGTCTCTTCTGCCTGCACAAGAAGCATAGGGTCCCTGCGGTTTGGTGGTTCCTCCCTCTTTTGGTGTAGTGGTTAAGTGCACAGACTCCAATCTGGGAGAACCGGGTTTGATTCCCCACTCCTCCACTCGCACCTGCTGGATGACCTTGGGCAAGCCATCGTTCTGTCAGAGCTGTCCTTGAAAAAGAGCAGTTTCTGTCAGAGCTCTCTCAGCCCCACCGACCTCACAGGGTGTCTGTTGTGGGGAGGGGAAGGGAAAGGAGATTGTAAGCCGCTCTGAGACTTCTTCGGGTAGTGAAGGGCGGGGTATAAATCCAATCTCCTCCTCCTCCTCCTCCTCTTCTTCTGTTGCTACATGCTTTTTCAAAAGGGGTACACTTTAAAAGTTGATATTTCGGCTGTGTTTGTGATACATGACCCACAGGAGGAGCATGTGAAGCCGTCCCATTGGAGATGAGCTGTCCTGGATAAAGTGTGTCTTGGTTCCCTTTTTCCTCGCTGAGTTTTCCAGTGTCTGTGCGGAGTCTGGAGGGGGCAGCAGAGCAATGCGTATGGCTCGCCGCCCTCCCCTCCTCTCTGAAATCACTTCTGTGTGGCTGATACTGAGGGGTACAAGGAAGCGACAAAACTGGGGGGAAAGCAGAGTGGTGAACCCACTCAAGCACTCAGATATGTAAGCAAATACAGTCACTTTTATACTCAGGGTATTATCTCAAAGTATACAAAATTACATACAAGGCATAATAGCCAATACTATACAATATCTCAGTGATATATAATAAGACAATACAATTTATACTGCTGATAGCCAAGGAACAATCTTTAGGACACTGCAAGTTACAATGCTAATAGCAGTGGAGCAGTCATAATAGCAGTGAAAGTATCATATTACAAAGCTTTCTCTTGGTTTCGTATCAAGACTTCATCAGAAGCAAATCAACTGCAAAACAGAATTAATTACACAACATTCATATAATCCATATAATCAGGGGTCATTTCGTAGAAAAAGAGGTGCAGGAGCTCATTAGCATAACTCATTAGCATAACTTATTTGCATATGCCACGCCCCCTGACATCACCGGAAGTGTGTCAGAAGGCAACACTCACTGCTCAGGCTCTACTGGACTGTTTTGGATTGCCAGCTATTGGGGGGGGGGACGTGCAGATCTGTCCTCGCAGAGGAGGGAGAGCTTGTACCTAAAAAGCACACAGACAAAAAACATCAGGAGGGCCAGTAGCCATTATCAGGGGTATGCCACACGAAACAAAAAGACACCGGTAAAGGGAGACAGATGCATCTCCCATGATCCCCTCAGTATCAGCCACACACAAGTGATTACAGGGAGGAGGGGAGGCCTGGGAGCCATACACACTGGTCTGCTGCCCCCTCCAGAATGAAATTGACATGAGATGTAAGGAGAGAGAGAGACACTGGGATGGGAAGCCTAAAGCTGGGGTGTCAAACATGCGGCCCGGGGGCTGGATCAGGCCCCCAGAGGGCTTCTATCAGGCCCGTAGTGGAACTGGCTGTCTTCTGCTTCTTCTTCCACTTCTGCTGCTGCTGCATCATTGTAGGTTTGCAGCTTACAGATACACACCTAAACAGCATACTCAGGATTGCAACAGCACAGACATTTTGATGCAATAATTCAGAGCAAGAGGTGTCAGTTATCAGACACTGTTAAATAAACAAAATATTGCAAGAGTGCTAATGTTGTAAGCATGTTTTTATTTTAAGTTAAAAAAAACACCTTTGTGTTTGTGTCCTTTATAAAGTTTGTATCTCCGCTACCTGGCATTACATTTTATGACACACATGGCCTGGCCCAACAAGGTTTCATTTATATCAGATCCGGCCCTCATAAATAATGAGTTTTACACCCCTGGCCTGTTTTGGCAGTCCCCAGAAGCCTAACATTAAAATGGTGGCTGAGCCACATGGACCTTCTGCAAACCGCTGAACTTAAGAATTGCTCGGGGAGGGAGTTGCAAAGTTTTGATGTCACAACCGAAAAGGCCCTCTCTTGGGTTGCCACCTACCTAGCTTCAGATGGTGGAGGTGACTGAAGCAGAGCCTTCGAAGATGACCAGAGTGTACTGGTAGGTTCATATGGGAGGAGGCGTTCCTTAAGGTATGTTGATCGCAAGCCATTCAGGGCTTTAAAGGTTAATGCCAGCACACCATGAATTGAGCCCGGAAGCAAATTAGAAGCCAATATAGATGGAACAAGACTTGTATAGTATAATGTTGTGTGGTGAAGTGCTGAAGCCGGGTCTGTTTCACATGTTTCCTGGAAACAGATTCAGGTTTGTCAGCTCAATGGGCTGTGGAGCGTTTACTCTGAAGGAGACAGGATCCCCCTCATTTACATGCTGGCTGGAGTGGACTCTATCTCTTGGTTATGCTGGAGTACGACATACCGAAAACAGAAAAATGGCTTTTTTATTATAGATAACAAGTAGGGACTTGCGAGTACTCGTGGGAGAGAAGAAATACCCTTCCTGCCCTTTTCCTCTTCTTGCTGCTTCAGTTACAGGTGCCATTTGGGCTTGCTATAAAAAAACAAAATAGCTTTCCTGAAGTTTTTTGGGGGAAGGTTAAACCCTCCTTTTTTAAAGTGGATTTTCCTGCAAGCCATGCGTTTCATACATTGTGGCGGGTCCTTTTCTTTAGACGTTTTGATTGACATGGATGTAAGCCGTTGGCGATTCTATATAAGGGTAGCTGTCATCATTCACAAAACCCGTTCTGTGATTTGCCGGGTTGGGTGTGACTGACTTGTGTGGTACCGGAATGTCACCTGTTTGTGATTCTTCCATCTCGCAGCTGAATCGGTCTGCTCTTCCCCTCCCTGTTACGTGGCCCCAAAAAGTCACTGAACATCCACAGCTTGAGTTCTCCACGCAGGCCCGCCTTAGGCGCTGTCATTTCTCATCTCACTGATCCAGTCATCAGTGTAACATTGTGGGGGGGGGGATGAAGGGTGAGGAGAAATTCTCCCTAGGGCTTGTCTGTACCCCGGCTTATTGCAGTCATTTTTTTTTTTGCAAGGCCTGAACCACCTTTTGAATTTTTACCATCTGCTTTCAAAAGTGTTGTTGAATTAAGCAGGCTGTTGATTGCCAGAACAGCGGGTTATTCCTACGTGGCTTATTCCGTACCTCCTAGATATTCCGGAGAGTGGGGTTTCTTCCGGCTCTCCCCTCCATTAGCACCTAACACAACGTGTGCTGTGACATCACGTTGCGTACGATGATGTCATTTCTTTCGTTTCAGTGATAGTTACCAGCGAGAGAAGAGTGCTGTTGGTATCAGCCCCTGTGATCTCTGTCGTGTCTAATTTCAACCCAAATTGGCATGACTGTTACAGGACCGAAGAGCCACCCCTACACCGCATCTCCCTGATGACATCAGCATCGTGCCCGGAGATTCCCCACTTCATCTCATTGGCTGCTGCTGGTTGGGGGCGGGGAAACTTCGAGATGATGTCATGTCGTGCATCATCTTTTACTAGAGTTATGATTGGAGAAACACCCATCAGCAGCAGTTGTCCGCACCACTCCCATCTAGTTTGGAGCCAGGGGTCATTTCCTAGAAAAAGAAGTGCAGGGGCTCGTTTGCATAACTCATTTGCATATGTCACATCCCCTGACAAAGGGCAGGCATGTTTAAAATGAGTAAAGGCATATGCAAATGAGTTTAAATCCCTCCCCCTTCCCTGAGTCTCTCCGCAAAAGCGAAGAGCCTCGGGGGGGAAAGGCGGGCATGTCTGCCGTGGCGGGCTGGCTGGAGACGGGAAGGGGAGGGAGGCAGACATTTAAATCCCCCCCCCTCCCTGAGTCTCTCCATGGGCAGGGGGTGGGGCCTGGGCTCCAAACTGCCGGAGTGCTACTCCGGGGTGCTCCAGCAGGAAATGACCCCTGTTTGGGGCTAACCGTGGTTAGGACTGCATCTTGAATCATACACTGTGAAAGCAATCCTAAGTAAATCTATTCCGAATCCTTTTTATTTTATTTTTTGCCATCAAGTCACAGCTGACTTACGGCAACCCGATAGGGTTTTCAAGGCAAGAGACATTGAGAGGTGGCTCCCCATTGCCTGCCTCCATGTCACAGCCCTGGTATTCCTGGGTGGTCTCCCATCCAGATACTCACCAAGGCCCACCCTGCTTAGCTTCCAAGATGTAACGAGATTGGGCAAACCTGGGACGGCCAGGTCGGGGTATGTAGAATACGACTCAGGTTTGTTCAGGGAGGCTTACTCCCAAGAAAGTGTTTTTAGGGTTGCACTGTAAATTATCTCTTCCCTTCTGCGGTCCTTCTTCTTCACACTTTTTCTTTCTTCTTTTGAGGAATGGTTTTTCCTTCTGGAAAGCTGATAACCCTAGAGAAGAACTGAGGGAAGATTTTAAAAGGTACTAAACGGTGCTGCTTGGGAGAAGGAAAATAATGTCCCCTGCTTTGCCTCCCTTTGAATTTCCAAACTTATTTGCTGTTTTCCTGCTTTTATTTGGAGGAGGAGGAGGAGGAGGAGATTGGATTTATACCCCGCCCTTCACTACCCAAAGGTGTCTCAGAGCGGCTTACAAACTCCTTTCCCTTCCCCTCCCCACAACAGACACCCTGTGAGAGAGGTGGGGCTGAGAGAGCTCTTGACAGAAATGGCTCTTTTTTCAAGAACAGCTCTTACCAGAACAACGGCTTCCCAAGGCCATCCAGCCAGGTGCAAGTGGAGGAGTGGGGAATCAAACCTGGTTCTCCCAGATTAGAGTCCGCGCATTTAACTACTACACCAAACTGGCTCTCTATTTGGGGGCAAGGCCAGCGTCTGTGTGCGTGTGTGTGTGTGGGAACTGAAGCAATTTTCATTTTGTTTTGTTAACAGACGGGGATTTTTTTGGCAGGAACCATGAAGGGTACAGCTGGCTTGTGAGATGCTGGGAGGGCTTCTTTCCCTGCCATGGCTGAGTGAGCCTGTGATTATAACACCAGCTGATGGGTTCCATTAGAGACAGGGGGAAAAATTACAGATAAATAAAGAAATAAAATGCGGGAAATGGCCACAGAAACAAAGAATCCAGCATGGATGTGCAAGGGGAGAGTTGGAATGGGGAAAGTGTGAATGCAAGACTCTGGAAACGGACCAGGAATCACTCGTAAGAGCCAGTTTGGTGTAGTTGTTAAGAGCGTGGACTCTAATCTGGGAGACTCGGGTTTGATTCCCCAATCCCCACTCCTCCACATGCAGCTGCTGGGTGACCTTGGGTCGGTCACAAGTTCTCTCAGAGCTGTTCTTGAAAGAGCAGTTCCCAAAAGAGCTCTCTCAGCCCCGCCTACCTCACAGGGTGTCTGTTGTGGGGAGAGGAAGGAGATTGTAAGCCGCTTTGAGACTCCGAGTGAAGGGCGGGGTATAAATCCAATCTCCTCCTCCTCCTCCTCCTCCTCCTCTTCTCCTTCTTCCCCTTCTTCTTCTTCTTCCTCTTCCTCTTCTTCTTCTTCTTCCTCTTCCTCCTCTTCCTCCTCCTCCTCTTCCTCTTCTTCCTCTTCCACGCCCACTACCCTCAGCTCCTCTTCCGCTACCGAAGGAGTTGGTTGTTTGCATTAGAGTCTCCAGCTATTGTGTTGATCACGGTCAAGATTGTGAAGCTGCTTTGCTTTCCAAAGCACTGTGGTGACCCAGAAGGCTTTACATAAGAACATAAGAACATAAGAGACGCCAATGTTGGATCAGGCCAAAGGCCCATCCAGTCCAACACTCTGTGTCACACAGTGGCCAGAAATACCAGTGCACATCAGGAGGTCCACCAGTGGGGCCAGGACATTAGAAGCCCTCCCACTGTTGACCCCCCCCAAGCACCAAGAAGACAGAGCATCACTTGCCCCAGAGCCCCTAGCTATACCTTGTGGCTAATAGCCACTGATGGACCTCTGCTCCATATGCTTATCTAATTCCCTTTTGAAGCCGTCCATGCTTGTAGCACCCACCACTTCCTGTGGCAGTGAATTCCATGTGTTAATCACTCTTTGGGTGAAGAAGTACTTCCTTTTATCCGTTCTAACCCGACCGCTCTGCAGTTTCATGGAGTGCCCACGAGTTCTTGTATTGTGAGAAAGGGAGAAAAGTACCTCTTTCTTTACCTGCTCTTTCCCATGCATAATCTTATAAACCTCGATCATGTCACCCCTCAGTCGTCTTTTCTCCAAGCTAAAGAGCCCTAAGCGCTTTAACCTTTCCTCATAGGGAAAGTGTTCCAACCCTTTTATCATTCGAGTTGCCCTTTTCTGCACTTTTTCCAAAGCTATAATATCCTTTTTAAGGTGTGGTGCCCAGAACTGCACACAGTATTCCAAATGAGGTCTCACCATTGATTTATATAGGGGCATTATTATATTGGCTGATCTGTTTTCAATACCCTTCCTAATAATCCCCAGCATAGCATTGGCCTTCTTTATTGCAGTCACACACTGTCTCGACATTTTCAGTGAGTTATCCACTACAACTCCAAGATCTCTCTCTTGCTCAGTCTCTGCCAGTTCAGACCCCATCAATGTGTATTTATATTTAGGATTTTTGGCTCCAATGTGCATCACCTTGCACTTGGCCACATTGAACCCCATTTGCCATGTTGACGCCCACTCGCCCATCCTTGACAGATCCCCTTGGAGTGCCTCACAATCCTCACTGGTTTTCACCACCCTGAACAACTTTGTATCATCCGCAAATTTAGCCACTTCACTGCTTACTCCCATCTCCAAATCATTAATGAACAAGTTAAAAAGCAGTGGACCAAGTACTGATCCCTGCGGTACCCCACTGCTTACCACCCTCCACTGAGAAAATTGCCCACCTACACTCACTCTCTGTTTTCTATGAACTAGCCAGTTTTTGATCCATAAAAGGACTTGTCCTTCTATCCCATGATTTTTGAGCTTACTTAGGAGCCTTTGATGAGGAACTTTATCAAAAGCTTTCTGGAAGTCAAGGTAAATAATATCTATTGGATCCCCCTTGTCCACATGTTTGTTCACCCCCTCAAAGAACACTAACAGGTTAGTGAGACAAGATCTTCCCTTACAGAAACCGTGCTGAGTCTGCCTCAATAGGTTTTGTTCATCTATGTGCCTACTAATTCTTTCCTTAATAATGGTTTCCACCAATTTACCCGGTATCGACGTCAGACTGACTGGCCTGTAATTTCCCGGATCTCCTCTGGAACCCTTTTTAAAGATGGGAGTGACATTAGCTACCTTCCAATCCTCAGGAATGGAGGCAGATTTTAAGGAAAGATTACATATCTTTGTCAGGAGATCTACAAGTTCACATTTGAGTTCTTTCAGAACTCTCGGATGTATGCCATCTGGGCCTGGTGATTTTTCAGTTTTTAAGTTGTCTATCAGTTTTAGGACCTCCTCTCTCATCACCTCAATCTGACTCAGGTCTTCCAACACCCCTCCTGAAATCAGTGGTTCTGGAGTGGGCAAGCACTTCTCATCTTCCACAGTGAAGACGGAGGCAAAAAATGCATTTAGCTTCTCAGCCATTTCCCTATCATCCTTCAATACTCCTTTTACCCCTTGGTCGTCCAAGGGCCCCACTGCCTCCCTGGCTGGTTTCCTGTTTCTAATGTATTTGAAGAAAGTTTTATTGTTGGTTTTTACGTTTTTTGCTATATGCTCCTCATATTCCCTTTTTGCCTGCCTGACCTCAGACTTGCATTTTATTTGCCATAGCCTGTGTTCCGTTTTATCAGCCTCACTGTGACTAGCTTTCCACTGCTTAAAGGAATTCTTTTTACTTTTTACAGCCTCCATTACTCTGTTTGTTAACCATGCAGGCTTTTTCCTATACCTGTTTGTGCCTTTCCTAACCTGCGGAATATATATTTTTTGAGCTTCTAGGATCGTAGTTTTAAATAGATCCCAAGCTTCCCCAATTGTTTTGACCCTTTCTACTTTTCCTTTCAGTTTCCTCCCCACGTGTCCCCTCATATCAGAGAAATTACCCCTTTTAAAGTTAAAAATGGTTGTGTGAGTCTTTTTGGCCAATTCTCTATTTGTACAAATGATGAACTCAACAACATTATGATCACTGTTTCCAAGCGGTGCAATCACTTTTACATCTCTCACCAGGTCTTGAGTGTTACTTAGGACCAAATCAAGGATCGCCTCTCCCCTGGTAGGTTCCGTGACCATCTGCTCCATAGCACAGTCATTTAGAGTGTCTAGAAACTCAATCTCTTTTTCCCGACTAGAACACATATTGACCCAATCAATGTGTGGGTAGTTAAAATCACCTATTATTACACAGTGTTTTTGTCTAGTTGCTATCTTTAAGGCATTCATCATTTTATAATCCTCCTCTATCTTTTGATCTGGTGGGCGATAACAAACTCCCAGTGTTAAGTTTCCTTTTGGCCCCCCTATTTCAACCCATAGAACTTCCAGAAGCGAATCCAATTCACTTAGCCTCTCAATCTTTCTAGACTTTATACCCTCTCTGACATACAGAGCTACCCCACCTCCAACCCTTCCCCCCCTATCCTTCCGATATAATATATAACCGGGAATCACTGTGTCCCACTGATTTTCCTCATCCCACCAAGTTTCAGAAATACCCACAATGTCTATTTTTCCCTCCGACACCAAGCACTCCAACTCCCCGATTTTACCTCGGACACTTCTAGCATTTGTATAGAAACAGCTGTAATTTCCCTTACAAGTTAAGCCTGCATCCTTCCTCTTGCTATCTCGAGTCGTTGTCCGGCAGTCCATGTCACCAGCCATGGCCTCTGTGGACAATTTCAATCCACCTCCCTGTAGAAAAGCAACCGGTACCCCCTCACCTCTCTCAGATGAGCCAACCCGAACCAGAGACTTTTCATCTCCTGTCGGCTTTCCCCCAATATTCAGTTTAAAAGCTGCTCTGCCACCTTTTTGATTTTAAGTGCCAGCAGCCTGGTTCCTTCTCGGGACAAGTGGAGACCGTCTCGCCTGTACAGCTCCCTCTTGTTCCAAAAAGTATCCCAGTGCCTAACAAACCTGAACCCTTCCCCCCTACACCATCGTCTCATCCACGCATTGAGACTCCTGATCTCTGCCTGTCTCTCCGGCCCTGCGCGTGGAACAGGTAACACTTCTGAGAAGGCTACCTTGGAGGTCCTGGACCTAAGTTTCCTGCCCAGCAGCCTAAATTTCTCCTCCAGGACCTCACGACTGCATTTCCCCACATCGTTGGTGCCGACATGCACCACGACCACTGGCTCCTCCCCAGCACTATCTACCAGCCTATCTAAAACACGCGTAATGTCCGCTACCTTCGCACCAGGCAGGCAAGTCACCATACGGTCAGTACGCGGGTTCGCCACCCAGCTGTCTACCTGCCTAAGGATCGAATCACCCACTACCAAGAGCCCCCCTCCCACCCTGCTCAGGGATGGTTCCTTGGTGCAAAAGGAGAGCCGCTCACCAGCTGGGGAAGAGGTCCCTTCTGAGGGCACATTCCCCTTATCCTCAGCATGGTGCCCTGTTTCCCCTAGACCCTCATGCTCCCTGACAGCAGCGGGGCTGCCAGATCCAGAGTGGGACGAAGCTAACAAGTCCCCGAGAGTCTTTTCTGTGTGCCTAGCTGACTGTCTCTGCTTCTCCAGGTCAGCCACCTTGGCCTCAAGGGAGCACACACGTTCCCTGAGAACCAGGAGCTCCTTGCACCGAGGACACACCCAAGACTTCTGCCCAGTGGGCAGATAGTCATACATGTGACACTCCGTGCAAAACACTGGATAGCCCCCAACCCCCTGCTGGCATTCTGGCTTCATAATTCTTTTAAAATAAATAAATATAATCCCCCTTTTAAACCCTTGGTATTTATGTGGGTTTTGTTATCAAGTCAAATTATTTTACGGGAAAGACAAAGAGCCTAGGGCCTTGTCTTTCTGGCTCTTTTTGGGCTTCTTACAGCGCCCCTAGTCTAAGAGTCCCTAGGCTAAGAGCCACAGGCAAAGAGCCCTTTAGCTCACCCTTCGGCTCGTGCCAGAGGCTCGTGCCTCTGCCAAGGTGCTTCCTTAAATAGAGGCCTCCCCCAGCAGAGGTCAGGCAGCAGCTATTCAAATTCAAATTCACCCAGGCACTCAATCACAGGCAAAACAATGCCCCTTCCACTTCCTCTCAATTACAGGCAATCCCAGTCAAACAATGCCCGTTCCTCTCCCACACTCAATCAGCCAGGACTCTGCAAGAACTCTAAGTGCTTCCACACACTGCTAAACACAGTTTTCCCACAAAATATCCTTAGCTGAATTCTCTCAGCTGAAAGCAAGTAAAAGAAACCCACTCACCTCTCTCACAGCTCTCTCTCCTGCTCCTGCTCAGAGCTCAGCTGGTCTCCTCTGCCTCTGGCAAGGTGCTTCCTTAAATAGAGGCCTCCCCCAGCAGAGGTCAGGCAGCAGCTATTCAAATTCAAATTCACCCAGGCACTCAATCACAGGCAAAACAATGCCCCTTCCACTTCCTCTCAATTACAGGCAATCCCAGTCAAACAATGCCCGTTCCTCTCCCACACTCAATCAGCCAGGACTCTGCAAGAACTCTAAGTGCTTCCACACACTGCTAAACACAGTTTTCCCACAAAATATCCTTAGCTGAATTCTCTCAGCTGAAAGCAAGTAAAAGAAACCCACTCACCTCTCTCACAGCTCTCTCTCCTGCTCCTGCTCAGAGCTCAGCTGGTCTCCTCTGCCTCTGGCAAGGTGCTTCCTTAAATAGAGGCCTCCCCCAGCAGAGGTCAGGCAGCAGCTATTCAAATTCAAATTCACCCAGGCACTCAATCACAGGCAAAACAATGCCCCTTCCACTTCCTCTCAATTACAGGCAATCCCAGTCAAACAATGCCCGTTCCTCTCCCACACTCAATCAGCCAGGACTCTGCAAGAACTCTAAGTGCTTCCACACACTGCTAAACACAGTTTTCCCACAAAATATCCTTAGCTGAATTCTCTCAGCTGAAAGCAAGTAAAAGAAACCCACTCACCTCTCTCACAGCTCTCTCTCCTGCTCCTGCTCAGAGCTCAGCTGGTCTCCTCTGCCTCTGGCAAGGTGCTTCCTTAAATAGAGGCCTCCCCCAGCAGAGGTCAGGCAGCAGCTATTCAAATTCAAATTCACCCAGGCACTCAATCACAGGCAAAACAATGCCCCTTCCACTTCCTCTCAATTACAGGCAATCCCAGTCAAACAATGCCCGTTCCTCTCCCACACTCAATCAGCCAGGACTCTGCAAGAACTCTAAGTGCTTCCACACACTGCTAAACACAGTTTTCCCACAAAATATCCTTAGCTGAATTCTCTCAGCTGAAAGCAAGTAAAAGAAACCCACTCACCTCTCTCACAGCTCTCTCTCCTGCTCCTGCTCAGAGCTCAGCTGGTCTCCTCTGCCTCTGGCAAGGTGCTTCCTTAAATAGAGGCCTCCCCCAGCAGAGGTCAGGCAGCAGCTATTCAAATTCAAATTCACCCAGGCACTCAATCACAGGCAAAACAATGCCCCTTCCACTTCCTCTCAATTACAGGCAATCCCAGTCAAACAATGCCCGTTCCTCTCCCACACTCAATCAGCCAGGACTCTGCAAGAACTCTAAGTGCTTCCACACACTGCTAAACACAGTTTTCCCACAAAATATCCTTAGCTGAATTCTCTCAGCTGAAAGCAAGTAAAAGAAACCCACTCACCTCTCTCACAGCTCTCTCTCCTGCTCCTGCTCAGAGCTCAGCTGGTCTCCTCTGCCTCTGGCAAGGTGCTTCCTTAAATAGAGGCCTCCCCCAGCAGAGGTCAGGCAGCAGCTATTCAAATTCAAATTCACCCAGGCACTCAATCACAGGCAAAACAATGCCCCTTCCACTTCCTCTCAATTACAGGCAATCCCAGTCAAACAATGCCCGTTCCTCTCCCACACTCAATCAGCCAGGACTCTGCAAGAACTCTAAGTGCTTCCACACACTGCTAAACACAGTTTTCCCACAAAATATCCTTAGCTGAATTCTCTCAGCTGAAAGCAAGTAAAAGAAACCCACTCACCTCTCTCACAGCTCTCTCTCCTGCTCCTGCTCAGAGCTCAGCTGGTCTCCTCTGCCTCTGGCAAGGTGCTTCCTTAAATAGAGGCCTCCCCCAGCAGAGGTCAGGCAGCAGCTATTCAAATTCAAATTCACCCAGGCACTCAATCACAGGCAAAACAATGCCCCTTCCACTTCCTCTCAATTACAGGCAATCCCAGTCAAACAATGCCCGTTCCTCTCCCACACTCAATCAGCCAGGACTCTGCAAGAACTCTAAGTGCTTCCACACACTGCTAAACACAGTTTTCCCACAAAATATCCTTAGCTGAATTCTCTCAGCTGAAAGCAAGTAAAAGAAACCCACTCACCTCTCTCACAGCTCTCTCTCCTGCTCCTGCTCAGAGCTCAGCTGGTCTCCTCTGCCTCTGGCAAGGTGCTTCCTTAAATAGAGGCCTCCCCCAGCAGAGGTCAGGCAGCAGCTATTCAAATTCAAATTCACCCAGGCACTCAATCACAGGCAAAACAATGCCCCTTCCACTTCCTCTCAATTACAGGCAATCCCAGTCAAACAATGCCCGTTCCTCTCCCACACTCAATCAGCCAGGACTCTGCAAGAACTCTAAGTGCTTCCACACACTGCTAAACACAGTTTTCCCACAAAATATCCTTAGCTGAATTCTCTCAGCTGAAAGCAAGTAAAAGAAACCCACTCACCTCTCTCACAGCTCTCTCTCCTGCTCCTGCTCAGAGCTCAGCTGGTCTCCTCTGCCTCTGGCAAGGTGCTTCCTTAAATAGAGGCCTCCCCCAGCAGAGGTCAGGCAGCAGCTATTCAAATTCAAATTCACCCAGGCACTCAATCACAGGCAAAACAATGCCCCTTCCACTTCCTCTCAATTACAGGCAATCCCAGTCAAACAATGCCCGTTCCTCTCCCACACTCAATCAGCCAGGACTCTGCAAGAACTCTAAGTGCTTCCACACACTGCTAAACACAGTTTTCCCACAAAATATCCTTAGCTGAATTCTCTCAGCTGAAAGCAAGTAAAAGAAACCCACTCACCTCTCTCACAGCTCTCTCTCCTGCTCCTGCTCAGAGCTCAGCTGGTCTCCTCTGCCTCTGGCAAGGTGCTTCCTTAAATAGAGGCCTCCCCCAGCAGAGGTCAGGCAGCAGCTATTCAAATTCAAATTCACCCAGGCACTCAATCACAGGCAAAACAATGCCCCTTCCACTTCCTCTCAATTACAGGCAATCCCAGTCAAACAATGCCCGTTCCTCTCCCACACTCAATCAGCCAGGACTCTGCAAGAACTCTAAGTGCTTCCACACACTGCTAAACACAGTTTTCCCACAAAATATCCTTAGCTGAATTCTCTCAGCTGAAAGCAAGTAAAAGAAACCCACTCACCTCTCTCACAGCTCTCTCTCCTGCTCCTGCTCAGAGCTCAGCTGGTCTCCTCTGCCTCTGGCAAGGTGCTTCCTTAAATCCCCCCGCGAGTATCGCGGGTCCCCCTCTTGTTACATTCTATCACCGTCTCTTAGCCTGCACTATCTAGTTCCTTGAATTACTTTCAAACTGACAAGTGGCTCCGTGTAACTCTGCAAGTTTGCTAGCACACACTGTACTCAGAAGCTACTGTTATGTGTGGCCTAGTGCACTCTGCTACATATAGAGATTCCTGGCTGCACCAAACCAGTGAATCTAACAGGTTATTGTGGCCCAGAAGGAGTTAAATTTCCCTCCAGTGGTCAAAACAAAGAGACCAGCTCTTCTGTGAATTAACCAAGAAGGAAGAGGTATGTGTTCTTGCTGAGTACAGAGCAGATTTAGAAAGGCGAGATAGAGGCCAAGGAAGATGATAAACGGGCATTTTAAAAATCCAGGCTAGGTCGCCCTTCTGCAGGAATTGCTTATCTGATCTCTACTAGTTTACTGGCCAATGTTATAGAGCTACCAAGTGAACCGCCTTATGTGATCGCTTTACACTTGCAACTATGACATTTTTCCTTCATCTTTTTTTGGGGGGGAATAATTTTTTATTGATTTCCAACAAAAAATATCAAAGCTAAGAATATATGTTCATTATAGAAAAAGCTTCCAACAACATTGTGTCACACTGCTAGCAAGCTACTTATTGCTAAACGCTTTAGATATTTTACTCATCCATTTATACATTTTAATCCAACTTTTTTCAAAGAGACTTTCTTCTTTCCCTTTTAACAAAATTGTTAATTTATCCATTTCAGCAACATTTAACATCTTTTGTATAAATTCTGCCCTCTCCGGAACTTTGTCTGTTTTCCAGTACTTAGCATACAGGATTCTAGCAGCGGTTACACTATGTATCATCAATGTTCTATCTACCTTCTTATACACTTCTGGAATCATATTAAGAAGGAACAATTCTTGTTTTAATGATATTTGACACTCAATAATTTCTTGTAGTATTTTTTGAATCATCAACCAGTATTTCTTTGCTTTACCACATGCCCACCACATGTGGAAATAAGTACCCACGTTCTGTTTGCATTTCCAGCAAGTATTTGACATCATTGTAGAATATTTAGCTAGCCTGGCTGGATATAAGTAGCATCTATGCGCCACTTTGTAGATATTTTCTTTATACACCGTGGGTTTAGTAATTTTGATGTTAGTTTCCCTCAGTTTCATCCACTGGTCTAATTCAATATTATAGCCTAAATCTCGAGCCCATGCTATCATAACAGGTTTTACCAATTCGTCTTGCATTTTAAATTCTAACAGAACTCTATACAATTTCTTTATAAGTTTCTCTCCCGAATTTAGCCAGATTTTATCCAAATCTATTGATTTTCCATAGAATCCTTTGATTTCATCTTCTTTGTATCTTGATTGCAACTGCAATCTTTCCAAACAGGACATTTCAATATTTTGTTTTTGTAGGGTTTCTGTTGATTTTAGTTTATTATTATTATTTTTTTACAATTACAGCTTTCAATTTATTTTTATATTTATATTCTGCTTTCCTCAAAATCATCTCCCAAAGTGGCTTACATGAATAAAAAGAGATGGGCCCTGCCCTCAGACTTACAGTCTAAAGAGACATACAAGTTTATTATTATTATCCAATAAGTCGTCATAACAGCACCTCCGCTCGTTAGTATATAATGTGGTTTTTCCAAAAGCCTCTATGGATGATACCCATCTTGGGATTTTAAGGTAGTGATAATGTTTGACTTCATTCCAAATTTTTAAAAGCGGAACTCATATAAAGTGTTGTTCAAAATATTTCCTTTCCTTACTATACCAAATAAAGGCATACCGCCCCATTGCAAGGTCATGACCTTCTAGTTTCAGAAGTCTTACATTAGTTAAGGTCACCCATTCTTTTATCCATACCATCGCTGTGGCTTTGTAATGTAAGTACCAGTCTGGGAGCCCAAACCCTCCTTTTTCTTTTCTGTCTTGTAGCACCTTAATCTTAATTCTAGGCTTTTTAGATTGCCATATAAAACATGTAACACTATTCTCAAGTTCTCTCCAAAATTTATGGTTTTTAAGGATTGGGAGAGTTTGGAAGATGAAAATAAGCCGCGGAAGAATACTCATTTTAATTGTTGCAATTCTACCCAACAGCGCTATAGCTGCAACCCTTTCTAAATCTCTAGATCTTTCTTAATCCCTGACAAAGTTTTCTTATAATTATCATATACCAAACTACATTTGCTTGTCAATGTAACCCCTAAATATTTAACTCTTTTAGACACCTCAAATCCTGACCTTTCTTGTAGTTGTTTTTCAATTCCCTTTGTACAATTTTTAATAAGTATTTTGGTTTTTTGGAAATTTATTTTAAGGCCTGCTACATGGCCATATTGTTGTAAGATATAAAGAAGCTGGTCTATCAAGCTTAATGGTTCCTCTAGAATAAAAACGAGATCGTTAGCATATGCCTGTAGCTTAAATTGTTCACCTTTTATGTTTAGGCCTTTAATTAAACAGTCTTCCCTCACAATGTTATTGAGCGTTTCTATTGCAAAGATAAATAATAGCGGGGAGAGTGGACAGCCTTGCCTCGTCCTTTTCTGTATCGGAAAGCTTTGTGTTGTATCACCATTAAATACTACCTTAGCTTTTTGTTTATCATAAATCATTTTAACCATTAAATAGAATGTTTTCCCACATCCCCAGTGGTCTAATTGTCTTAATATAAACTCCCAGCTCACATTATCAAACGCTTTCTCCGTGTCTAAAAACAGAAGGGCCATCTGCTTTTTAGGATGGGCTTCATCGAAATTTTTCCTTCATGTTGATTAAGGCATATATCCCTCCAGCAACCCATAAAACAGCACTGGCGTACTATTGGGGCAGTTGGAGATGCGTAAATATCAGTCCCGCTTATGCTGGCTGGCAACAACTTCATCATCATCATCATCATCAACAACAACAATTGAATTTATTAACCACCCTCCCCAGTAGGACCGGTCACAGGGCAGTGGACAACATAATCAAATAAAACATTGCATAGAGCAAATTAAAATCAGGCTAAAACAGTAAAACATCCAGATCAACCCAATAATCTAATTAGCTAGCACTAAATAGATGCTAGCTAAATAGATGGCACTAAAATCCTAACAGTGTCGCTGTCTCATTTAATGCTTGGACCAGTGCAACCTATGGAGAACTTTTCCTCAAAAGTCTCAAAGACCAGTCAATAAAGAACTTCTTTTTAGAGCCAAGAAAATCCAAAGATGCTAAGATCAATAGTGCTGGGAAGAGACTAGCCTCTTTAATGATCAACAATGGGCTCTTAATTGTTAATGACACTAAGGGGGGTTTCACATGTATGAATCACTGTGGCGCCCGTGTCACTGACTATTTTTTAGTTTCACTTAGTCTGTTTAACTTGATCGATTCAGTGGAGATAACAGATTATATAGGTGGCTGACATTTTCCTTTGCAGCTAACATTAAACACTCTACAGTGCAACTTCCTTCAATCTGCCACCCCTCTCCACTTAAGGGTATTACGGAGGGAGTAAATATGAGTGACTTTTATATTTAAAAGAAATCATAACTAGGTAAAGGAAAGCAAGACATGGAGATTCTTTTAAGGGCAGAAGAAACTTGTGGGTGCTGCTGAAAATGGCAATCTCATGTCACGTACACAGCATCTACTCTGATGGAACCTCGGTCCTGCTTGGCGTTATGCTGTTAGGATACAGGGATCAAGAGGGGACTGGATAAACATCTGGATCAAAGGTCCATCAGTGGCTCTTAGCCACAAAGGATAGATGGAACACTATGTCTGGGGCAGTGATGCTCAATATTCTTGGTGCTTGGGAGGGGGGCAACAGTGGGAGGGCTCCTAGTGTCCTGGCCCCACTGGTGGATGGACCTCCTGATGGCACCTGGTATTTTTGCCCACTGTGGGACAGAGAGTGTTGGACTGGAAGGGCCATTGGCCTGATCCAGCATTGGCTTCTCTTAAGTTCTTATGATAATGGGTTTTTTTTGTTTTTTTTTGCAGGGGTGCTCCTAGTGCATCCAAAGGCTTACTTTCCGCTTCTGTTTCAGTTGTCACCTTTGAGTAGGTCTGAGCAGATTCCAACTGCCTTGATGACAGAAACCCATTTTAAAAATGAAGTTTTCTGGCTGTGCAAATTCTTGGACTGTTTCAGTTATTTATTTATTGAGCTGATGTTGCCAGTGAGCCAATTTAGCCGCCTTTGGGATTAATTCTAAAAATTCAGTTCCTTTAAAAAAAGAATTGGAATGGCATCACATTTCCACCATTGGGCATTTTTGAGATAAAAATGGTGCTTCGGTGTGTGTGTGTGGGGGGGAATCCTCCATGGATAAACTTAATTTATCTTGTGGGGGGGATCAACTGTTTGTAGACCGTCACACACACCCCATTCCATGCTGTTGCAATTTTTATCTTTCGTGCGTTCCCTCTCGAGTTATCCCAGCCAGTCACACCTGACTGTGGGATGGTGTTGCTAAAGATGCTCTAGAGAAGCAGGACGGAAGCAAGCGTGTCCTCCTAGCCACGTAAAGCAGGACAGTACTTCCTCATTCTTAAGATTTTGGTGTAGCGTTGCAAATCAGAGAGCAGAGCCATCTACTGTCTAAGCTATGGGACATGTTAATAAAAAAAATAGTCTCTCTCAAAAGTTTCATGTAGATCAATCCAAAGATGAACCAGTTTTAAAAGCCTGTGCATCACACCACCCATCTTCCCATCTCTCCTAGTCGGGAGAAGAACATATCCCCAGCCAGTTTGGTGTAGTGGTTAAGTGCGCGGACTCTAATCTGGGAGTACCAGGTCTGATTCCCCACTCCTCCACTTGCACCTGGCTGGATGACCTTGGGCAAGCCATCGTTCTGGTCAGAGCTGTTCTCCAAAAAGAGCCGTTTCTGTCAAGAGCTCTCTCAGCCCCACCTACCACACAGGGTGTCTATTGTGGGGAGGGGAAGGGAGAGGAGTTTGTAAGCCGCTCTGAGACTCCTTTGGGTAGTGAAGGGCGGGGTATAAATCCCATCTCTTCTCTTCTTCTTCTTCGAGAGTTGCCAGCCCGGGCCACTGGCAGGGGATGGAAGGGTAGGGCTGCCGGGTCCAGGTTGGGAAACTCCTGGAGATATGGGGATGGAACCTGGGGAGGACAGGGACCTCAATGGGGTACAGTGCCATGGAGCCCACCCTCCAAAGCATCCACTTTCTCCTGAGGAACCAATCTCTGTAGTCTGGCCATGAGCTGTAATTCCAGGGGGTCCCCAGGCCCCACCTGGAGGCTGGCAACCCTAAATTCACCCAAACACCTTTTCATCTCCAGAGACCCACTGGTTGCCAAAGATTCCTCATGCCAATATCATAGTGACTTCTACTTACAGTAGTTCTGGATGTGGAGCTGGAACTTCTGTATATTTTGGAATCAAGCACCTCTTTTAAATATTTTTATATTTATTCAGGTTTTTAAAACAGCTTACAGTTATGATGTGCAGTGATACAAACCAGGAGAACAAGAATGAAAATTAAAACATTCTATATATTTTAATCAATCTGAAATACTGAATATTTTTTTTCTCTAGCCTAGCATTTCTGGGCTTCCACTTTAGGACCAGCCTTGGTATGATAAAACTTTAGATTAAAAACGAGAGCTCAGTGGGTGAACACGCAGCTCAAATATTGGGGTAAGCATAAGGGCCTCGCTAGCTTCTGTGTTAAGACAGAAAGGGTAGATAGAAGGAAATATTTACAGATTTACATTCACTGTTCACTTTGAAGATGTGGTTTAGAATTCCAAAGGATGTAGAATTTCAGGTTAATCTGTTAATAACAGAAATAAACAGTAGTTTTAACAAGAGCTTATTCTAGCAAAATGGCCAAGAAAACCCCAGATCTGTGTATCCCTGGGAGATGGTGTCAAACAACGTGGACCTGAGATTCAGCTATTACAGGTATAGCTTGGCAAAACTAAGAAACTTAAGTTATCAACGTTACAACTCTCTGGAATGGTCTCTATGCTTCTCTTAATTATGTTTGAATTTTACATAATTGTGTCTCTGAATTTTCCACATTTCCTGGCCCTTTCACGCCCTGTTGCTTATACCTTTTCTCCTTCATAATTGTATGTGTGTTTATGTATCTTTTCCCTGCCCAGTAAGGAGCCATTGCGTGTCTCTGCTGAAGTGGCCTCCAGTCCCTGAAAGCTTATACTAGATTAAAAATGTGTTCGGGCATAATTACACAGTATGCCTGACACATACTGGGTCACAGGCGCATGACTGGACTCAAAGATGCAGAACCTAACAAAGGTTAGTAAAATGTGAAAAAGAGGGGCAATATTAAAAACTAAATGTAGAAAATATATAGGAAAAGATACATGTATTTATTAATTACAAATTTTAGAACATATATAAGGGCCCATTCACATCAAATATATAAATAACGTGGCAATACACATGGGCTTAAAAACATGACCTGACGCGTTTCGGCCTGCATAGGCCTTCCTCAGAGGTCAAACAATTGAGTGGCAAGATGGCTATATAAATATAATACACTCATGCAGACACAATCAGAATGGATACAAAATATAAATTCAATATGGACCAGAAAACAAGTTGTTTCAGAATAAAACCACCAGGCACACAATAAATATGCAAATGAGATCTTTAAAAGTGGAATCACTTGCCCAGTGGTTCTAGAGTATAGACTTTTGGTCCAAGAATTGCCTTCTTTGATTGTGTTGCCACCGTGTTCTCAAGTAACAGCTTTTTACTTGAGAACACTGTGTATATATATATATATATATATAGCCATCTGGCCACTCAATTGTTTGACTGCTGAGGAAGGCCTATGCAGGCCGAAACGCGTTAGGTCATGCTTTAAAGCCCATGTGTATTGCCATGTTATTTATATACTTGATGTGAATGGGCCCTTATATATGTTTTAAAATTTGTAATTAATAAATACATGTATCTTTTTCTATATATTTTCTACATTTAGTTTTTAATATTGGCCCTCTTTTTCACATTTTACTAACCTTTGTTAGGTTCTGAATTTTAGTGTTAAGGTTCAGTTTCTTGCTCTTTCTGTCCCTGCTGGACTCAAAGATGTATACTGGGAAACCTCACCTTAAAAAGTGCTTGTTCACTTTGCACCAGAAGAGATTGCTGTGAGGGAATAGGAATGTCCTGGAGAGAGTCCCAGTTTGGTGTAGTGTTTAAGAGCAGCAGACTGTAATCTGAAGAACGGGATTTGATTCCCCACTCCTCCACATGAAGCCAGCTGGGTGACCTTGGGTCAGTCACAGTTCTCTCAAGAGCTGTTCTCTCAAGAGCAGTTCTCTCAGAACTCTCTCAGCCCCACTTACCTCACAGGGTGTCTGTTGTGGGGAGGGGAAGGGAAGGCGATTGTAAGCCGCTCTGAGACTCCTTCGGGTACTGAAAAGTGGGGTATAAAAATAGGGTTACCAGGTCTGACCTGGCTGACAGCAGGGATGCTCCTGGGCAGTCCTGGGATCTCCTGGGGGAAGTAACATCATTGCACCGGGCACATTGTGCAGGGGACACTCTAGAACTGGGCAAAAAACTCTATGGTCACCATAGAATTTTAACCCAAATGCTAGAGCGTCCCCTGTGCAACGTGCCAGGTGCAATGTCACCTCTGGGTGACGTCATCACGCCAGGCACATCGGGCACGACGGGGGGAAGATTCTCCCAGCACTTTTTATGGCTCTATGCATTCCTTCCAAGGGCATGTGGAGCCAGAAAAAAGGAGCAAAAAGATTTCCCCATCACCCTTTCTGCTGGTGAAAGTGGGGTGAACAAGTGCTTTTAAAGGCAAGTTCACCCGATGAACTATGAGTCGGGTCATGCACCGATGACCTGGAATGTGTCGGGCATCTGGTGTTACTTGGCACAGAGTCTTTAAGGTGCCATGAGTCTTCTGTTTGATTTTTGGAAGTGTCCATAACCTGCTAACCACTTGAACTAACACTGCAGTTGCTGCTGCTGGAATGGCTGGATGGAAGAGAATAGCTTCTGAAGCCTTGTGAAGGGCAAACACTTGTAGAAGAGAGCTGACACACTTTGCATAGTGCGGTTGTCCAGTGCAAAATCTGAGGAAGCGAAACTGATGCTTTTTTGTTTCTGTTGAAGGGTTTTTTGAAGGGAAAGGTGGGATGGATCAGGGATCAGAACTGCCATTTGTAAATCTTCAGACCAACATCCTATTTATAGGGAAAGTACTTTCTTTTTATGCAGGCTTTTGATTAAGGATTTTGATGTTTTAAAATTGTTTTTACAGTCAGCTTCTAACCTGAAGACTACTTTATGGGAATAATTTTAAGCTATGAAATGTTTTCTGTTTTTTTATGTTTTCACATTACAGCCATAACTTAAACATAAAAAAGAAAGAAAATATACCCTATCCAGCAAATTTGCTCAATCTTTGAAGAATTACGTGCCTTGTTGATTCAATCTGCTCACTCTGTAAAGGCTGTTAGCTTAATCGGTTTATAAATTTCTTTGCATTTATGAACCTTAAATTTGAGGAACAGTTTCCTATTTCCAGTGTCTTGCAAAAATAATCCTTGTAGCGATTATTAAGTGTAAAATGGCGCTATTCAAGCGCTAAGGAAATAAGAGTACAGAATTTTCTGCCGTTTTTATGCTCTGGCGGGATTATTAACCCCTGGGGTTTTAATGGTTTTTATGCTGTTGTGTGATTTCATTGCAGTTTGCTTTGTAAGCTACCCTGGAGAAGTTCCTTGGAGAGGCAACATATACATTTTTCTAAACATGTGTGTGTGTGTGTGTGTGTGATGGCAGCCTCCAGGTGGGACCTGGGGATCCCCCAGAATTACAGCTCATCTCTAGACTACAGAGATCAGTTCACCTGGAGAAAATGGATGCTTTGGAGGATTGGCTCTGTGGCATTGTACTCCAATGAGGTCCCTGTCCTCCCCAGGCTCCACCCCCACCCCACATCTCCAGGAGTTTCCTAACCCGCAGGGCCCATTTCCTGCAGGAGCGCACAGGAGCTGAGCTCCGGCAGTAAAGAGCCCAGGGGGCTGGCACATGCAACAAGCCCCACCCCCTTCTCCCAGCAGCCCTCAGTCAGAGCAAGAAGCAGCCAGGTAAGTTGCAGAGTCCCCCCCCCCCCGGCCCCTCAGTCCAAAACAGTCCAGTGGCACCTTTAAGACCAAGTTTTATTCAGGTAAAGCTCTCCCTCCTCTGCGAGGACAGATCTGCACGTTCCCCCTCCCCAATAGCTAGCAATCCAAAAGAGTCCAGTGGAGCCTGAGCAGTGGGTGTTGCCTTCTGACACACTTCCGGTGATGTCAGGGGGGGTGGCATATGCTAATGAGTTATGCTAATGAGCTCCTGTACCTCTTTTGCTACGAAATGACCCCTGCTAACCTGGGTCTGGCAACCCTACCCCCCATCCCGCACTGATGGCCGGAGGCAGGGGACATTTCCTGCAGGAGTGCACAGGAGCGGAGCTCCAGCAGTAAAGAGCCCAGGGGGCTGGCACATGCAACAAGCCCCACCCCCTTCTCCCAGCAGCCCTCAGTCAGAGCAAGAAGCAGCCAGGTAAGCTGCAGAGCCCGCAGCCCCCCCAGTCCAAAACAGTCCAGTGGCACCTTTAAGACCCAAGTTTTATTCAGGTACAAGCTTTACCTCCTCTGCGAGGACAGATTTGTACGTTCCCCCCCCCCGCCGCCAATAGCTAGCAATCCAAAACAGTCCAGTGGAGCCTGAGTGGTGGGTGTTGCCTCCTGACACACTTCGGGTGATGTCAGGGGGTGTGGCATATGCAAATGAGTTATGCTAATAAGTTATGCTAATGAGCTCCTGCACCTCTTTTTCTACGAAATGACCCCTGGCCGGAGGGGACCTGGCAACCCTAATGTGTGTGTGTGTGTATAAAATAGGTTACATCAGTTGTCTTTCCGTCATGATTCCTTTGTGCCATGAAGGAGCAAGGAGGGGTGTGGCTTGAGAAGTGAATGAATTAAATCGTTAATTTTTTTTGCTCAACTCAGAGAAAGGGTCAGCGGGGGAGGCTACCTTCTTCATGATTTACAGTTCCAGCCATCTCTCCTCCTTGGCAGCTTCCACTTGAGATGGCTTGTTCTGTCCCATCTGTACATCAAGTATGACTGGAACTTCCAATGATTCCTAGTATTTACTTATTTTACAAAAATTATATCCTGCCTTACAAGGACCCCCAAGGTGGCTCACTGTTGTTGCCAGCCTCCAGGTGTGGCCTGGAGATCTCCCGCTTTTGCAACTGATCTCCAGCTGACAGAGCTCAGCTCCCCTGGAGAAAACGGCTGCTTTGAAGGGTGGACTCTCCATGGCATTGTACCCTGCTGAGGCCCCTCCCCTCCCCAAACCCCTGGAACCCCAAAGTCTCCAGGTGTTTTCCAACCCAGACCCGGCAACTCTGTGGCTCACAAAACATCTTTAATAAACTTAGAATAATTGAAACCAACCAAAATGTGCAACGCAGCAGTACAACAAAACTAGGACTAAAATACAGGCAAGGACTTGAAAACAATGATTTACACATTGGGCAGGAAGGTGGGATCGCTTAGGGGACAATGCATGAAGGAAAAATATCTTCAGCCAGTGGCAGAGGATGGCGACAGAAGGGAACAGACCAGTCTTCCTGAGGAGAAAGTTTGGGACTTTTGATGATGTGACCGAGATAGGCTTCCCAAGTCCCCCTGGGGGGCGGGGAAACCCCCGCCCCAGAGGCCCGTTCCCCGCCGCCGCCGGATCAGGCCCCCGGGTAAACTCCACCCCGACGTGCGTGTCACCCGGAAGTGACACGACCACGCTGGGCACGTTGGGGGCGGGGTGACGGCAATCCGAGGGAAAACTCTATGGTTTTCCCTCGTATGGCCATGGCCCTGCCCCCAGTGTGCCTGCCGTCGTCACGTCACTTCTGGGTGATGTTCATGTGGCGCGCGTGTGCGCACACCAGACACCAGCCGGGAGCCCCCCACTCCGGCAGAAGATTGACTTAGCAACCCTAGACCGAGAAGGCCCTCTCCCCACTTGTCTAATCTCAGAAGGCGGGGGCACCCAAATCAAGGCCTCCAAAGACGACTAGTGATTGGGTAGGCTCGTAAGGGTATGACACACTGTTCTGGACTAACCTCATTCCAGTTGAGAGGTGGTCCCGTAGCTGGGCTTACTAGATTGACTGCCGTGATGGATAATCGCCCATCCTTGGCTCCAGTCCTCCCCTCCCAACCCCACCACCGTTCTTCACTCCAACAGGAGCAAGAATGAGGGTTGGGAAGCAACACTGCACAACGTCACAACACCACATTTGGCTATACCTGGAAGTGAGGTCATGATGCTCTACAAATTCCTGGGATCTCTATGATTTTTACCACATAAATAGTGGAATTCCTAGAGCATCACAATGTTACTTCCAGATAGAACCCGAGGTGATGTCATGAAATGTGGCACAACTCCCATTTTTTAACCCACTGGAGTGAAGACCCGAGTTGGCAATGCCACTCATGAGTCAGTGGTGGAACCCATGTTTTGCATGTGAAAGGTTGCAAGTTCTTACCCCTAACACCACCACTGTGATCGGAAATTTTGGATAAAGAAGAAGAAGAGATTGGATTTATACCCTGCCCTTCACGGGGAGTCTCAGAGCAGCTTACAAACTCCTTCCCCTTCCCCTCCCCACAACAGACACCCTGTGAGGTAGGTGGGGCTGAGAGAGCTCTTGACAGAAACTGCTCCTTTTTCAAGAACAGCTCTTATCAGAACTACGGCTTGCCCAAGGTCATCCAGCCAGGTGCGAGTGGAGGAGTGGGGAATCAAACCCGGTTCTCCCAGATTGGAGTCCGTGCACTTAACCACTACACCAAACTAGCAATGTAATCTTTTTGAAAAGCCATTGAACCCAGTGGTGATCACGCAATCCTATGGCAAAGAACTGCCAAGTCTTATGTCGTACGAGAAAAAATACTTCCTTCTGCTGTGTTTAAGACTAGGTTTATTAATGATCACTCTTCTTATTCTGATACTTGCTGTGTCTGGCCTCTTTCTCCAGTAATTCTCTTCTAATGTGGCAAGTCAGGAGAACAGCAATGTCATCTTTCACATATGATACATGAATATTTTTTAAAATCCTAACCGCATCTATGGGACATATGTGATAGTTCCTGAGACCATGCCAGCCTCCAGGTGGGACCTGGGGATCCCCTGGAATGACAGCTCCTCTCCAGACTACAGAGATCAGTTCCCCTGCAGAAGATGGATGCTTTGGAGGGTGGACTATACCCCACTGAGGTCCTTGTCCTTCCCAGGCTCCATGCCCAAATTTCCAGTTTCCCAGCCTGGCTCTGGCAACCTTACCTCCCCCATCCCCAACTGACGGTACAGGGGGACCTGGCAAACCCTAATGGGTATCCTAAGATAGAAAGGATGGGGTAAATTCAGAGAGCTTCTCAGAAAATGGCCACCTCACAAGGACTCTGCATCTACTGCAGTGTATCACTCCCAAAAAGGTTCTGATTCAGTGTATTTTTTCACCATAATTTCTCAAAGCTCACTTCTTCAGATATAATGGGAAGTAAGAAGCTCATTTACCTCATCTGTACAGAAAAGTATAGAAAGGAAGGGGAGAGATGACTGGGATTGAGCTTGAGTCCCTGAGGCGTCTCAGAGGTCTCCTCATGTGCCCGCTCCAAGCAGCCCCTTGGGAGGCTCTGACGGAGAACCAGCCTTGCCTGTGGAGCATTTGGTACAAGGGTTGCCTGTGGGTTGAAAGAGTCTCTGTTGCTTGTTTTGGCCTTGTCATTTATGCTTCATTCATACATGGCGGGGCCCAGAGTGAATGAGGAATGGACCGAGGGGCTGTGGCTCAGTGGCAGAGCATCTGCCCGACATGCAGAAAGCCACTCCCTGACGTCCCCAGTTAAGAAGGACAAGGCAGTAGGTGATGTGATGTGAAAGACCTCAGCCTGAAGCCCTGGAGAGCCGCCGCCAGTCTGAGTAGACAAGACTGACTTTGATGGACCAATGAGGGTCTGATTCAGTATAAGGCAGCTTCATATGTATTCATGTGTATCATTGGATTCTGCACTCCCTTCACACACTCGCATTCCAGAGCAATGCTCCCTCTAAGCTCTGGAGTCTTGTGAGCAGAAATTCTACTTTGTGAGCTACTGGCATTAAAGTTGTGAGTTAGTGATTTGGCTACTGCGTAAATCAGTTTGCTCTGGAGCCATCTTTCCTGAGCTAAGACAAAAATGCATGCGCCGGAGGCTACAAAATGGTGAGCTAATTCATACTAACCCAGCTTAGAGAGAACACTGCTCCAGAGTAGTAGTTTGGGTGGCTCTTTAAGACAGAGAGTGTGCCTGAATCGTTGGGTAACCCTCCACAGCAGGGACTCGTAGGTAAAGCAAAAGCTGTCCTTTCTGTTCACACTCGGAGAACCGGGACATTTTATGAGCCCAGATGGGAAGTCGCCTGCGATATACAATCTGGTGATCTGCTCTAGTCACGTTGGCTTCTTGTCGCTTCTTCTGTTGCTGAAAAAAAATTAAAGGCATGGTTGACATTGATATGAAATGAGGAGGGGGGCGGCAGGGCACGAGAGAATGCGGAGAGAGAGAAATAGCTCCTTTCCCCCCTTGCATTGGCAGTTTTGGAGATTAAATAGCTCCTGTGCCATGGCCGCCTGTTCAGATTTAAACTCTCAGTGGGTCGTGAACGTTGGCAGAGCATGTGGAAGGGAGTCTGGCTGGGTGCCACAACCTAGCTTGAGCCAAAGGGAGGGTTTCTAGGGAGACCAGCCAAGGAAATCTCTTTGCCCCAGTCAGTCGGTAGAGGCCTGGGGGAACCCTGGAACCCACAGAGACTTCTGGGTCATTGACCTGAACAATTAGGATACTCTGCATCTTGTGATAGCAGGAAATCAGTTTTCACTGCCTTTGGCATCTGTCTCACCTCACTGGGCCTGCAGCTACAGTGGGGCGTCTTGGGGCCCTGCCCCCTGATTCACAGCCCTGCCCCACAATTTGCAGCCGGAAACTCGAGCGCCCTGATAAAATTTCAACCCTGCGAGCTATTCCAGTGCATCCTGAGTCTGAAGACTACATTTCCCACCAACCCACTTGGCCTGAGCTTCTAGGCGTGGGGGGGGACCAGTCATATGGAGGAACCGCGTATGAAATATAGCCGGACTCCAGTATTCTTAAAGGGGCCGCAGCAGATGGGGAGTGTGCTTGGGGAAAAACTATAAAAGGAAAACAGGACCGTAAGTGAAGAGAAGAAGAAGAGATTGGATTTATACCCCGCCCTTCACTACCCGAAGGAGTCTCAGAGCGGCTTACAATCCCTTTCCATTCCCCTCCCCACAACAGACACCCTGCGAGGTAGGTGGGGCTGAGAGAGCTCTTTCGAGGACTGCTCTTTCCAGAACAGCTCCGAGAGAACTTGTGACTGACCCAAGGTCACACCAGCAGCTGCATGTGGAAGAGTGGGGAATCAAACCTGGTTCTCCCAGATTAGCGTCCGTGCTCTTAACCGCTACACCAAACTGGCTGCTGCTGGTGTGTCGGAAGCATGGAAAGGGGTGGAGGGTGAGGGAAGAGGGAAATGGGGCACTTGGAAGAGGCTTGGGTTAGGAAAGAGGTCCAAGATGCATGGGTATGGGAAAGGAAACAGGTTGCTCGGAGGGCAGGGAGGATTCTTAGGGCTTTGATTCCTAAGCAATAGACTGGTGAAACAACCTTGGGAAGGGGGACAGGGGTGCCAATATGGGCAGTGCTCAGTTTGGATGATTTGCGTGCTGCAGGAAGTCCCAGGTTCACTCCCTAGCACTGAACAGCGTCTTACCATAAGTCAATATGAAAGGGGTGTTTGTGTGAAACAGAAATTTAGATTTCTTCTGAACGCCACACCAACATACAGCCTTGCATGCTTCAGCATACTTGCTTGTTATGTAGGTATAACTACTTCTGGTGTATTGATCACCATGTTGGCATATATATCCATAGATATAACGTCTTATTTTTACAAAGCCCTTCACTCCCTCATGATGGTTGCCCCATAAGAAAAAAATATGCCCTACAAAACAAAAAATCCTGGCTACGGGCCTGCAGCTCACCCCAGGGCCAGCGGGATTAGGTAGGCTCTTCATTACATACCAGAACACTCCCGGTATGTTCTGTGACATCCAGACTGGCCAAATAGCTTTACTGGTACTGGGGGTGGGCCTCAAACCTGATGTTAAATGCTTCCAGTAAGGCTGTGATCCACCTGGTTGGCCTAGACCAGGGGTGGCCAAACTGTGGCTCGGCAGCCACATGCGGCTCTTTCACACATATTGTGCGGCTCCCAGAAGGGCAGCTGGGGAAGCAAAGGGGAGACAGATTTTTTCTCCCTCCCTCCCATCTATTTGCTTTCTTTGTTTCTCTCTCTCTCTCTTTCTTTCCACCTCTTTCATTCTTTCTTTCCACCTCTCTCTTTCTCTCTCACTCTTAGACAAATAAATATCATTAGCAAACAGATATAATTGGACAAATAAATATCATTTTCAATATCTGTTTTTACCCCTTTTGTTTTTATTTTTGGCAATCTCATTTAACGTTAATAAAAAGCAAATTTGCATTTAAAAAAAATTAAAATGGGTGTGTAATATTTGTTCATGGCATGCAGTTCTCAAACATCTTACGTTTATTCTGTGTGGCTCTTACGCTGAGCAAGTCTGGCCACCCCTGGCCTAGACTACACCCTGGTAAGTAAAAGAGTGTATGCCCCATGGGGAAAAGTGCATGTCACTAAAGGGAGTTGGCACACTTAGCTCACAATACACAACAGAGGCCAGAATCGTTCCGAGGGATGTACCAGTGAGGCGAAATCCCAGGCTGCCCAAATCTTCTGCCATTGGAGCAGAGGGAGGGAGGGGTGGACCTCCCAAGATGACTCTCAGAAGAGCACGACCAGTCTGCTCCCACTGAAGCATCAAAATGTTTACATCCTTTTTAAAAAATGTCACATGACAGCTGTGCTCGCCTTAATAATATGGTAGTCAGGTTTTTTTAAGCCGCTTCTTGCACTTGCCTCTCCAACCATACATGGGGACTGGAAAACTTTCTGTTTAGAACTGGAGCCGGGATGCTTGAGAGTCTACGAAGAGCCCACAAGCCAGAGGGAAGAGCCTTGTGGGGAGCGGCCCACCCCCTTCCCTGGCTAATGGGATGGAAATCGGTTATCATCCCCAGCCGTTTCCATGCCAACCTGTTCAGCAGAGCAGATACCACCGAAATGGGATGGATTAAAAAGTGCCTTGCTTAACTGACCCTTGATACCTGTTAAGGGCCAGCGTGATTATAATGATTGCTAATTACGCACACTTAGATCGCGGCCCTTTGTCTTTGCCGTAGTTATGAAGGCGCGACGTATCCCGGCTTGATTTCTCGGCAAACGATCCGGTTTTTCCGAAGGCTGTTTGCGTTTGTGTCCGTTTTTGGCGGCTGATACCCAGGACTGGAATTACTAGCTGTTTATCCTCACATTATACCAGCAGGCTGTGGTTAATCCCTGTGCTCACAAACCCCTAAGTGGAGGTTTCTGTGGATTTATATCACCGTTTTATCAGTTGTATAGCATCTGACTGTGCAGTATGCCTGCCGGCTCTCCTCTTGGGGGTCTTTCTGTTGGGGGGGGGGACTCCTACCCTTTGTAATGAACAAGTGGAGCTGTTTGGAAATAATCAGCTAAAAAAGACCCTCTCTGAGACAAGCATCAGCATGTCAGAAATGACACATTTCCCCCCAATTCATTTTATAAGAATAAATTTTGTAAAATAAACAAGAGATCCCCCTCCCTCAAGTGGGAAAGTGGTAGATCAGTTCCCAAGATGGAAGTAATAGGAATATTCAGAGTACGGGCAGGGGGAGGTACACATGAAGCTTCCTTATATTGAATCAGACCCTTGGTCCACCCTAGGGTTGCCAGGTCTAGGCTGGAAAATACCTGGAGACTTTGGGGGTGGATCCAGGAGAGGGCGGGGCTTGGGGAGGGGAGGGGCCTCAGCACGGTACGATGTCACCCTCCAAAGCAGCCATTTTCTCCAGGGGAGCTGATCTCTGTCAGCTGGAGATCAGAAAAGTGGGAGATCTCCAGGCCCCACCTGGAGGCTGGCAACCCTAGTCCACCAAGATCAATATAGCCTACTCAGACTGGCAGCCACTCTCCAGGGTCTCGGCCAAATGTCTTTCCCATCACCTACTGCCTGATCCTTTTAACTGGAGATGCTGGGGATTGAAACTGGGACCTTCTGCATGACCAAAAGAGGCTCTCCCACTGAGCCGATGTATGTATGTGCATCAGCACTGATCGATACCGAAGGCACATTGGCTATGATAAGGTGCTTCACACCTAGAGTTTTTGGACCAAAACTGGAAAGCACACAATAGCAATATCATTCAACTTGTGTGCATCTTCATTTGACACAAGGCTAGATCATAGTAATGTATGGCTGCAAGAGTTGGACTATAAGGAAGGCCAAGCACCGAAGATTAGATGCTTTTGAATTATGGTGCTGGAGAAGACTCTTGAGAGTCCCCTGGACTGCAAGGAGATCAAATCAGTCCATCCTAAAAGAAATCAATCCTGACTGTTCCCTGGAAGGCCAGATCCTGAAGCTGAACTACTTTGGCCACCAAATAAGAAGGGAGCACTCACTGGAGAAGACCCTGATGCTGGGAAAGATTGAAGGTCAAAGAAGACGGGGACGGCAAAGGATGAGATGGTTAGGCAGTGTTATTGATGCAACAAACATGGGGTTGAGCAAGGACGACGGAAGACAGGAGGGCCTGGCGTGATGTGGTTCATGGGGTCGCGAAGAGTCGGACTCAACTGTCCGACTGAACAACAACAACAACTAGATCCTAGGAGGCCTCACATGAAATATTTTTCTTGGGTCTTTTGATTTCTTTCTCTTTTTTTAACATTCCTGTTTTTGTCCTGTATCTACTTGCATATTGTCTTTTGACTGTAATAAGAGCCTGTTTGTACCTTCTGTTGTTTAACCTCAAAGGAAGGCCCAATTGGTTTGAAACACGTTAGGTCACTATTGTTTTCTCTTGGACACATGTATTACATTTTTTAAAAACTATATTTTGATGCTTGCGTTGGGCCCTGATATGCTCTTTAATGTCTTTGTAATAAATACATGTATTTTTATGTACAGTGCAACTAGTTTGTATTTTGTTTTAGACTTTGGCCCTGCTTTTGCTTTCTAACTTACCTTTCAGGTACTCGATATGCATCAGGGGTCCCCAGCAATGCTTCCTCTAAGCTGTGTTGTGAGCAAAAATTCTACCTTGTGAGATACTGGCATTAAAGTTGTGAGCGAGCGATTTGGTTACTGCATAAATTAGTTTGCTCTGGAGCCCTCCTTCCTGAGACAAGACAAAAATGTGTGAGCTGGAAAAACTGTGAGCTAGCTCACACTAACTCAGCTTAGAGGGAACGTTGGTCCCCAGCCTTTTTGAGCCTGAGCGTCGGAAACCCATGCTGCTCCGCCACAGAAGCAGAGTTCAATGACACCGGGGAAAGTCCGGGTTCTGACAGGCCACAGATGGACTTGCCCCTGTCTGTTTGCACAAACATGCTCTCATCCTGTCGGGATGGTGTGATCAGGCCGTCCCGGCTTGGTGCTGTTCCCCCCTCCCCTTTGCGGTATGCACATCATCGCATACTCCGTAAGGAGCCCTCAGTGAGGAGGAGCGATTCCTCGTTTTATGTGCATGGTAAACATACAGCAACAAAAAAAAAATTACCCGCAGTTGCATCTGATCACACAGTGACAGGCTGAGCCCACAGCCACAAAGGGATGTGTGATCTCACAACTGCGGGTCGAATTCCTCCGGAGGAAACAGCCTCATTTCCCCTCCGCTTAAGAACATATGAACATAACTGAAGCCAGTGTTGGATCAGGCCAGTGGCCCATCCAGTCCAACATTCTGTCACACAGTGGCCAAAAATACCAGGTGCCATTAGGAGGTCCAGCAGTGGAGCCAGGACACTAGAAGCCCTCCCACTGTTGCCCCCATCCCCCAGCACCAAGAATGCAGAGCATCCCTTGCCCCAGACTGAGAGTTCCTGTCTATACCTTGTGGCTGATAGCCACCGATGGACCTCTGCTCCATATGCTTATCTAATTCCCTCTTGAAGCCGTCCATGCTCGTAGCCACTTCCACCTCCTGTGGCAGTGAATTCCACGTGTTCATCACTCCTTGGGTGAAGAAGTACTTCCTTTTATCCATTCTAACCCGACCGCTCAGCAATTTCATGGAGTGCCCACGAGTTCTTGTCTTGTGAGAAAGGGAGAAAAGGACTTCTTTCTCGATCTGCTCTATCCCATCCATAATCTTGTAAACCTCGATCATGTCACCCCTCGGCCGTCATTTCTCCAAGCTAAAGAGCACACAAGCGCTTTAGCCTTTCTTCATAGGGAAAGTGTTCCAACCCTTTTATTGCTTCTTCAGCTGGCACGTGTGACCGCAACCACAGTGAAGATTCTGGCTGCAGCCAAAGCCACATTTTTAAAAAAAATCTGCACGGCCAATCAGATCTCCAGTAGCCATTCAGAAGCCTTGCTGGGCAGAAGCCCTGCCTGACTCCATCCACTTCCTAAAAACACTTGGCAGGCATCAGGAAAGGTATCGACAGGCACAATGGCACCCACGGGCACCACGTTGGGGACGCCTGGCATACACGAATACCAAAAGAGGAGGGGCAGAAGATGTCAACAGCAGGCTCAGAAGACACCTCTGTGCGAAGCTCAAATACATACCTAATAAGAACAGAGTGACCTATTCATAGCTGCCGCCATTGGCGATAGTGCGCTGTTTGCTGTGCTAATTTAATGCCCATAGCGGGAGAGAAATTCGCAGTGTTGATTAAAAAATGGCAAGGCCTGCCATTCTCACTGCAGTAGAGCTCTTCTCGTAACCCCATCTCAGCTGCACAGGCAGGTCATTCATAGCGAAGGAATGTTTGCCTGTCTGCAGAAGCGCCCCACATCCGTTTGCTGGCTGAGCAGCTGCGTGGCTCGGAGAAGGGAGAGCTGGGCCGGCCGGCAGCCTTCATCTGATAACAGAGAAATGAATGCTTCTATTTAAACACACACACGCACACACACACGCTCCAGCAGGGGTGGGGGAAAAGCCCCTTGAAAAGTCTATACGGAAATTAGCATCATTTTGCTTTTAGCTGCCAGACCAAAAAAAAACCGTTCAAATGCAAATTTCAAATGGGTAAAAATTTGGTTTACTCTCACCCATGGCCCCGGTGTTTGTACCCAGCCACCATTTAAGGGGATGGAAATCGCTCCTGATGTCTCCTGGATGTGGCTGTCCTTGTTGGTGTGACCAGAAGACTTTCGTGCACCTGGGGCAGCAGATCCAGCAGATCTGGAGCAGGAACGTATTTATTCTAAGAAGGTGCCTGTGAGTGACACACACCCTCCCCCCAGTGTATGTGAGTTAAGTGCCGTTAATTCGCTTCTGACTTACGTGAAACCTATGAATTCATTTCCTCCAAAACGTCCTGTCATTAATAGTTTGCAAGACCGAGGGCCGTGTCTGCCTTGATTGAGTCAATCCATCTCGAGTGGGGTCTTCCTCTTTTGCCTTTCAGCATCCTCTCAAACCAAACAGAAATAGCCTTTTTCTTCAATGAAAATGGTTTGTTCACATGCACACATTGCAGAGTTAATTGATTGGATTTGTACGATTAATCGACTTGGATTTCTTTAATTGTGGTTCTGGCTGCTCTGGTGCTTAGGCATGAGGATAGTGTTGCTAAATTCACGTCTTTTTAAAGTGCATAGTAGCTGTTAAAATTTGTTAATCTGTTCTTAGGAAATACAATCTGATGCCTCAACATTTCCTTGATGAGAAAAAAAACCCTGAATTTCTTCCCTTTGCTCCATCCCTGTTAAGGCTTTATTCTGATTACAGATTCTCCAGTTACACAGGCAAGGGAAAAGGTTGTTGGGGGGAGGGGGTTGGCCTGAGGCCCATGGGGCCACATCTCAGCTTTATTAATTTGGGTCCTAATCACCTTTTCTGTCACCCCTTCTCTCTCCCCACCCCCCAATTGCTCCAGGGAGAAAATTTTCTTTGGAGCTGCTGGGCAGCTTGGAAACATTTTTTTTCTTTTCTCCTCCAAAAATGGGTCAGCTAGTTTTCTTTGAAGCTGTGGCAGCTACAAGCAGAGACAGCTTCAAGAGGGGATTGGAGAAACATATGGAGCAGAGGTCCATCAGTGGCTCTTAGCCACAAGGTATAGATGGGACAGTATGTCTGGGGCAGTGATGCTCTGTATTCCTGGGTGCTTGAGGGGCAAGAGTGGGGGGGGGGCTTCTGGAGTTCTGGCCTCGCTGGTGGACCTCCTGATGGCACCTGGGATTTGGCCACTGTGTGACACAGAGTGTTGGACTGGATGGGCCACTGGCCTGATCCAGCATTGGCTTCTCTTATGTTTTTATGTTCTTATGAGATGGATTTGCTAAAGCAGTTTTAAGAAATAGCAAGTATTTCCTTCTTTCACAGCAGGGACTTAATAACAGCAGAAATTCTGAAGCAGCATTTAAGGAAAAAACTACCTGTAAGAATGATGCTTCTGCAAACATTCAGCACCCACAACAGAACTTGCCTCTTAAGTTTCCAGATAAATCTGAGTCTCCCTTAAGATTTTCACCTGCTTCCGGCTTCTCCCCTCTCCTTTCCCCTTGTTAATGTGGAGGAACAAATCCAGGGATGCAGGCCGACATTTATACGGTGTGTTCCTCCACCTTGGGGCAGTATTCTGATACACACAAACATCTAACACTGTGATCAATGCTCCCTCTATGCTGTGGAGTCTTGTGAGCAAAAATTCTACTTTGTGAGCGACTGGCATTAACGTTCTGAGCGAGTGGTTTGGCTACTGCATAAATTAGTTTGCTCTGGAGCCACCCTTCCTGAGCTAAGACAAAAATGTGTGAGCCAGAGGCTAAAAAACTGTGAGCTCGCTCACACAAACTCAGCTTAGAGGGAACACTGAGTGTTGTGTTATTTTGGTTGGTCTTCATAGAAGGTTTTACATGGATTTGGGTCTTTGTATGTGCATCTGTTAACTGCCTCAGCGGTGAGGGTTGTGATGCCCGTCTCTAGTCAGGGAGCCTGCAAGACACCACAGGCATCCAGACAAAGACTAGGCCCTAACCCATGCCACCCAGATCCAACCCAAGAGTCACACGCAAGCAAATCACTTGGTTTGCTGTTACTGCGGATAGGCTGTTAATTGCTTCTTTGCATGTACATCAGGTCTTTTGTTTATCTATTTTTCCATTTCTTACAGTAAATATTCCCCCCTATTTTATACTCACAACAATCCTGTGAGGAAGGCCAGACCAAGGTCACATTTCCCTTTTCCTTCTCCTCAATAAAAGGGTCTCCTAAATGTACACATCAGGGGTACCTTGGCCACAAGCTCCCTGCCTTTCCCCTCATGTCCCCCAGAGAGCACTAAGATTGGGCTCCCAAAACCGTGTGGCCCTTCCAGGGCCTAAAGAAGCCAGGCTAGTGGTGACGAGGGCCAGGGCCTTCTCGGTGGCGGCCCCGTACTGATTGAATGAGCTCCCGGATGACATCAAAACCCTATGAGACTTGGTATAGTTCTGCAGGGCCTGTAAAACAGCTCTTCCACCAGGCCATCGACTAGGGTGCCGTCCCCTAATATTATGGCCCTGGCCCCAACATCAGCACTGACTCAATAATTAACAGCCTGGTGGGAGTCCAGACTGTGGTACAAATGACTGTTTGTAAGCTGAGAGTATACCGCCATCACTACCAGTATTTATTGACATCTATGTTTACTGGCACTTGCATGATTTTATATGTTGTGATTTTACCTATTTAAATATTGTGTTTTAAATACATGTATATATATATATTTTTTCCCTGTGAGCTGCCCTGAGCCTGCCGAGGCGGGGAGGGCGGGATATAAAATAAATTAAAAAATTGTGCTCCTGGGACTTTGTGCCCCCCCCCGCAGCTCCTACAAACACAAATGCACAGGCCCCTGGTGTCACTGGAAGCTGGGGCCCCCCAGTGGGGTGGACAGATTTTTCACCCAAGAGGAGGAATGGATGGCAGCCGTTAATTTAGCTGGGAGCAGGCCCGTAGTCAGGATTTTTTAAGTAGGGGGGCATTTAAGTCAGCAAAGTAAGTATTAAGAGACTGAGTCCATGGTGTGTTTAAAATATAAAAGTTTACTATAAACCAGGGGTCATTTTGTAGAAAAAGAGGTGCACGAGCTCATTAGCATAACTCATTAGCATAACTTATTTGCATATGCCACACCCCCTAACATCACCGGAAGTGTGTCAGAAGGCAACACCCACCGCTCAAGCTCCACTGGACTATTTTGGATTGCTAGCTATTGGGGGGTGGGGGAAACGTGCTTATCTGTCCTCGCAGAGGAGGGAGAGCTTGTACTTGAATAAAACTTGGTCTCAAAGGTGCCACTGGACTGTTTTGGATGGGGGGGCCGGGTTAGGGTAACTTACCTGGCTGCTTCTTGCTCT